>NC_056736.1:644444886-644582386 GCF_019279795.1 Protopterus annectens
CTATTGTTATCTTGTGCTGATGTACCTCCTTTGTGAAAGGGTATAATAATGGATTTTTTTCCAGATGGATGGGACACAGTTTTTAGTTACTGACCAATTGATCAGAATGGAGAAAAAGGATGCTAATGCTTTTGCACCTATTTTGAGGAACTCATTGTGAAAAAGCTGAGGTTGTTGCTTTTAATTTAGCTCATAATTTTTTATAGTTGATGCTGGTTTGGACTGAAACCTAAAAGACAGTGTGGAACTTGAAAGGATGAAGTGAGTCATTGATTAGTGATAGAACTGACAATCAAATGAGTGTTGAACTGAGTGGCAATGGACTCTGTCTGAAGTAGAAGGACACTGAATAGTGGAATGCCTGGGGTGTAATAGTTAATTTAGAGAGGACCAAAAAAGCTTGGGGTTGTTTTGGTGTTTTTTGGAGATTACTGCAGTACTATTTCTTGTCAGATTTAACAAGGATCTTCGTACAGTTTCTGAGATATGTAAATTTTTGGTAGGCATGTGTTTTATTCTTATACCATTCTATTCTTGCTTTATCTCTTTGTTTTAATTTCTCCAAATCTTTTGGGTTTCTAATACCATGACGGGGAATGGACTCCATTCCTAAGGCAAAGTACTATTAAAGTTCATGACATTAGTATTGTTTCACTCTTTGATGTCAGCCAAACGTGCCCTTCGCAGCACCCACAATGTGCCCAGTAATGACTCCTTCTGCAATTTGTACAGAGTTGCATGTATTGGTAGCATATCTAAATATGATTGTATACTCTTTTTTTATAAGACCCGTTGCTCCTACTACTATTGGGACTGTCTGGGTAGTTTTCTTCCACATTGCTCTTGTTTCTGCCTGCAGATCTGATATTTTATGACTTTGTGTCTCTCTCTCTCTCTCTCTGTACACAGGACACTGTAGTCACTGGGTGTGGCTGTTTCAATGATCAATATTACTTTCGTCTCCTTTTCATGGACCACTATATCCGGTTTTCTAACATCTGTCTTTTGAACTGTCAATAATGGATGATCCCATGTGATGTAGACTTCATCATTTTCTATGATGCTTTGTGGCTCATGTTTCCAATGTTTTTCAGCCACTTCAATACCATAATGTTTGCACAAGTCCCCATTGCAACAGTTTTGCCACATTATTATGCCTTTCTGTATACAGTCCTTCTGCCATTAGTAGGTTGCAACTAGCAACGAGGTGTGCAACTGTTTCCAATTCTGCTTTACAAAATCAACATTTGTCTGTGTCTCCCACATGTTCAATGGACTTTGTAAACCTACGTGTATGCAGCCCACTATCTTGAGCTGCCAATATTAACCTTTCACCTCTTTGTTTGACTTTGCCTCTCCTCAACCATTCCTGCATCCGTTCCTGATCAACATGAGGTTCTTCCAGAAGTTTTCTGTACTTGTAACTATATTTATGCATTTTCCACATTCCTTGCCTTCTCATCTGGTCCTTCACCTTATATTCTTTCTTTTGTTTTCTGGCACATTCAGTTGATGCCTGATTTTTATCTACTTCTGGTTTGGTTTCCATTCCTGCTTGACGTTGATATGCTTCTGCTAGATTAAACAGAGAAGATATCTTAGATTTATTCTCCTCATGTTTCAAAACGTTCACTACGTTTGGGTCTTGTGAGGTCAGCAGATATGTGTGGAGTCCCACAATTGCAGATCTATACATATACACCAAGAAGTAGTAGGAACCGTTTACCAAGAACTATAAACTGAAAAAAACAAATAGTCCAGGCACACTTAAGATGGCTTAAAACAGATTTATTATAAAATGAAATGTACAAGTGCTTTCACCAGTCCAAATGCAAGGCTTACTTGCAAAAGCCTTGCATTTGGGCAGGTGAAAGCGCTTGTACATTTAATTTTATAATAAATCTGTTTTAAGGCATCTGAAGTGTGCCTGGACCATTTGTTTTTTCAGTTTATAGATCTATACATGTAATCAGTTTCAAGGAGGACCATCCCTCCTTAGGAATGGGGAATACATAATCTTGGTATGCACTGATTTTTATATATCATTTGATGAGCATGAAGAATCCTTTTTGTTTTCCTATCTAATTTATCCAACACGTTTTGGGCCCAGTCAATCACTCCAAAACTGTAAGTTAGGCTAGGAAGAACAAATTGGTTTATAGCTTGGATTTTGTTCCTAGATGTCATTGTTGTTTTGGGGATTAATTTAAGTCTACTGAAGTATTCCTTACTATGTTTTATTCACATTTGTTTGTGTTTTATAGTTGAACCTCCATCATTTCCCAAATATTTATACACTCCTTCTTGCTCAAGTTCTTTTACATTGCATTCTTGTCCTAAACTGATGTTTTCGTGGTGCTGCAGTTTTCCTGCTTTAAAGGTTGCTTTTGCACATTTATCAAGACCAAATGACATTCTTATATCATCTGAAAAAGTTTTGACAACTTGCAGTTGCACTTTCAGTTCCTCATCTGATGAGCTATACAGTTTTAAATCATCGACAAAGATAAGATGAGAAGTTCTTACATGTTGTTGTTTTCTAGGAGCCAAATTAAAGCCATGGCCTAAGCTGTTAAGTAGACAGCTTAATGGGTTAAGTGCAAGGCAGAACAGCAGTGGTGACAAAGAGTCATCCTGGAATACTCACCCCCCCTTTGAATTTTTATCCCTGGGATAATAATTTGTCCTTTATCATGGCTTAATTGCAAAGTGGTCTGTCATGTTTTCATGGTCACTGTAATGTAGTCGATCAGTGTAGGGTGTATCTTATACATTATTAAGCACTCTTTTATCCATGAATGTGGGATACTATCACACGCTTTTTTTTAGTCAATCTTTGCCATACTTAGATTATTCCCCTTTTTTACAGTTCTCCACTATGACTTTATTTAAAAACAAATGATCCTTTGTTCCATATGACTTTATTTTATTGCCCTTTTGTTCTACTGCCATAATCGAGTTTTCTTCTAAATGATTATAAACTCCGTCGGCATCAATTCCCACGTATAGTTTATACGTTGTCGGAAGACAAGTTATTGGTCTATAATTTTTAGGGTAGCTTGCAGGTTCACTCTTAAGTAGGAGTATTGTTTTCCTGTTGTTAACCAGGTTGGTGTCTGTTCAGGGTGCGCATATAAATAGTTCTTACTCATGGCTAAATCTCTGTGTAAAGATGTTAATATTTTCAGCCAAAAGTTAGGTACTGCATCTGGGCCTGGGTTTTTCCAATTAGAGGCTTTTCTTAACTTTGTTTCAATTTCTCTGGCTGTTACTTCATCCCATTTCATATCCTGTACCTTTAATCCTCTTATTCTTTCTTTAACTTCTATCCTTTTAGCATCTTTGTTATGTTTCACGGGATCTTCATAGATAGTTCTCCGATATGTATCTATTTATTCTTTTTTGGCAGTCTTTCAATTCCTTTTACTTTATTTCCCAGTTCTCTATAAAACTTTTTTGAGTTATCAATAAATTGTTTATTTTGTACTTTTCCATTATATTTACCTTTATATCTTCTAAGTTTTTCCGCCTGCGCTGAAATTTTTAGTTTGTTTTTGCGATAGTGCATGATAAGTCCTGGTCTTTTCTAATAAAGCACATTGCTTTTATCACATCTATCTTTCTTAGTATTTTTGTTGATCTGTTCCCTCTTCTATTGTCTTCTAACAGTGACACTTCTTCTCTTAACTGCTTTATAGTTTTCTCTAGTTGATATTTCCATGATGGTGCTTGATTTCTCCGCTTCCTTTCCCTCACTACCCTGTGTTTTTGTGGTAGAACTTTCAGTTATTAATTTAGTTGCACAGTAATATATCCTGTTTACTTCTGTTATATCGCATGGATCTTTATGGACAGTCCTAATTACTGCATTCATTTGTTTTATCAGATTTTTGACTTTTGGGGTTTTATTAACCTTCTGCAGTCTATTTCTCTCATTGATCTTAATATATCTATGCATGTTGATTAAATCAAGCAACTCTTCTCTTAGCTCATTTTCTTCCAAACTAAGGGCACATCCCTTATTTTCTATTTCCTGCAGGCATTCTATAGAAAGTGCTATAGCATCTTCCCGTGGCACCTTCTCTTCAATTTCATCCTGTGCCATCCATTGCTCTGTCATATGGGAACTCACTGGCCTATCACTCCTCAATATTGACTGCATCAGTTTCCACAGTTTCCTGTTCCTTTCCTTGCCGTCTAGTTTCAAGTGAACATTTACTAGTTTCCTGAGCAAGACTCCAAAATATCTTGATATGGCACCTGACCAATTGCTTCATGTTCCACTAATTTCCCTTTAATTTGGATGTCCATTGCTCTATCCTGTTATGGTGCTTTCTGCTTTCGATTTTCTACACTGAATCCTTCACTTTGCAGGTACTCCATAACCTCAGTTTCTATTTCTTTAAATTCTCCATTACTAAGCTCCTTTTCTACTTTTCCTCTTTGTCTTCTTATTTTTTTTGTATTGTAAAGTTTTCCATGTCCAGATTCCTATGCCTATATTTCTCTTCAAATATCTTTGGTGCTGCTCTTTTTGTATTGGTTAGTTTTGCTTTCTCCTTTGCATAAATATTACACCATATTAAATCTCTTTTTCTTTCCCATATCCATATTTTTTTCTTCACATGTCTCCCGATCTTCCTGTTTGTTCTTACTTTGGGGACTCACTCCATCATGCTGTGATGTAACCTGTGTTAGACCTTCTACACCAAATCCTTCACTTTGCAGGCACTCCATAACTTCAACTTCTATTTCTTTAACTTCTACTTTACTAATCTTCTTTTTCTATGTTCCATCTTTGTGATATTATTTTTTATTGTGAAATTTTCCATAAACAGATGTCTTTAGCTGTATTTCTCTTTGAATATCTTTGGAGCTGCCTTCTTTATATTGATTAATTTGGCTTTCTCCTTTGCTTAAATATTGTACCATATCAAATCTCTCTTTCTTTCCCATGTCCATATTACTTTTTTATACTTTTCAAATATCTCTAGGTTTTGTTGTTTATATTTTTGCACTTCCTCAGATACTTCTTTTTCTAAACAGATCAACGTTTCTTGATCTATATACTGTTTTTCACAAATCTGTTGTATTAATGAATGCAAATTTCCATTTGAAGCTTCTGGCAATTTTTCTTGCGAAAGTATTTTTGTTTCCTCTAATTTCTCTCTTAATCATTTTGTGTATCTTATGTCTGGAAAATCTGGGCTTTTGGCATAATAGAAACAATACATAATTTCTTTCTTGTCTTCAATAGTCCACTCTGTCGTCTTTATGGCTCTTCTTTGGCCTATCAGTTTTTGTGATTTTTGTGGACTGCTACTTCCTTCTACAACAGGGGTGCCATCCTCCCCCTGAGTCTGGCCTGGCCCCATTGTAGGAATGTTTCTGTATTTTGAGGATTTTACACTGTCATTTTTTGAGTCCTGGCACTAGTGTGCTACCAGGATTGGGCACTTTATTATCCTGGGTCTTGTGCACCCAGCTATCCCTTTTAATTTTTGACCTACTTCTGTGAGTGTTTGTGATAAACAGGGTCCGCCTCGCAAAGGTACTCACCAAGACTTGAAAATTAATTCAATTTCAGCACTACTCCTCTCTTTTGCTTGTTGACTTTACATCTCTTCATTTGGACCTCTCTCTTTTGGTGCTGTGTTACATTGTATCCTTCTTGTCCTAACTGGTGTTAAATCCTTTAGAATTTTAGGAATGTACAACTGAAGTGAGTAACGGCTTCATCTAGGAGCATTACTCTTAATAAATTCCAGTTGTAGTGGGACAGTGCTGAGATACATGTGTCTTTGTCAGATTTGGTTAAATTGTGTACTTGTTTATAGATTATTTGTTTGGGTGACCCATGTTGTTGTTGTCTGATTACATAGGCTGGTATGTGGTCACTTATAGCTTCTGGTAAGTGACCACAAAATTTTATATTATGGGGTTTTGTTGGCTGACAATAATAAAAGAGAGTGAATGATCGTATGTGTGCTCTTACACTGACTTCGTTGGTGTGGAGAAGTCAAGAGAGGTCGCATGACCATGTGCTTTATAATAAAGGAGGAAGCAAGGGTTGCTCCCCTCTTCCATTTTTAACCAGATTGATTGCCTTCACGTGTGTTTATTTTCCTCTGTAATGTATGTCTAACCTGACTTTCTTACCCTTAAGATGATACTGCCAACAGGTTATGGGCCCAGGAGGGAAGTAGGAAGCCGATGGCATAGACTATGTTTCGATGGAGATGAGAAGAATTACGAGTTGTGGGAGACAAAGTTTCTGGGACACCTGCGCTTGCTAGGGCTGAAAGGTGCCATTTTGGGAAATGTGCATCAGGACGCAGAAGATGACGAAAATGAGGAGGAAGGTGATGACGATGCTGAGAAAAATGAGGAGGCCTATGCAGAACTAATACAGTTCTTAGACGAGAAAAGTTTATCCCTCATCATGAGAGAAGCCGCAGACGATGGTAGAAAAGCACTTCAGATCCTGAGAGACCATTATGCCGGGAAAGGGAAGCCATGGGTAATTAGCCTATACACCGAATTAACAAGCCTCCAGAAGGCCACCAGTGAAAGTGTCACAGACTATATTATTAGGGCTGAGATGGCCATTACAGCACTTAGAAATGCTGGGGAGAAGCTCAGTGATGGATTACTAATTGCGATGATTCTGAAAAGGTTGCCTGAAACTTTTAAACCATTTGCAGTCCACATCACGCAAGATGATGATAAGTTGAGCTTTGGTGAATTCAAAACAAGGTTGAGAAGCTATGAACATACTGAGAAATTTAATGCCAACGTAAGTAATGATAATGTGATGAAAGCAAGTGGACTTGGGGAAAGAATAAAAGCAGACATTATATGCTATAACTGTGGCCAAAAGGGATACAAGGCACAAGAATGCCGAAGAGAATATAAAGGCCAGAGACAGTGGTGTCTTTTGTGTAAAAACTCTAGCCACAGGGACAGTAATTGTAGATGAAATAAGAAAGACAATGTGAAACAAGCAACTGAAGCGGATGATCACACATTTGTCTTCAGAATAAATGAGCATCAAATTTGTGAATTAAAACAGAAGGGATTAATGGTGGACACTGGTGCCACGTCACACATAATTAACAACCTGAAAAAGTTTAAATACTTTGATGCAACTTTCCAACTGGAGGAACACATTGTGGAATTACTTGATGGAACGAGAACCTGTGGGGCCACACAGAAGAGAGGTAATGCAGAGGTATGGCTGCTAAACACAGAGGGGTGCAAAGTAAAGGTGATGATGACTCGGGTGCTCTATATCCTGACATATCCACAAAGCATTTTTTCTGTTAAGGTAGCAACGTCCAAGGGGGCCTCGATCAACTTTAAACAAGGCTGGGACCAGCTCATCTATAAAAACGGAACAAGGTTTGACATAATTGAGTGAGATAGACTCTATTATTTAGACACATATGATGAAGAAAACGATGGTGAGACACATTATGATGCATCTCAGAGCTGTCATGACATTCAAGCAATGGCATAAGGTCCTTGGTCACTGTAACTTTGAAGATGTCAAAATTAGAAAAAGTGGTAAAAGGAATGAAAATTAAAGGTAAAGTTGAGAGACCTAACCTAGATTGTGAAACTTGTACACAAGAGAAATTTGTACAGAGTAGAAACAGAGAACCAGATGCAAGAGCAAAAGTTGTGTTTGAACTAGTCCATACTGATTTGGCAGGCCCAATTGAGCCAGTAGCAAAAGATGGCTTTAAGTACACTTTAGCATTTACTAATGACTACTCAGGTATAATATTTGTCTACTTTCTAAAGGCCAAGAGTGATACAGTCAAGGCGACTGAATTATTGCAGATTCAGCCCCTTATGGGAAGGTAAAGTGTATCAGATCAGATAATGGCACTGAGTTCATGTCGAGAGACTTTCAGTCACTATTGAGTAAAAATGTTATAAGACTCAAAATTAAGCACCTTACTCACCTCATCAGAATGGGACAGCAGAGAGAAATTGGAGAACGCTGTTCGAAATGGCAAGGTGTATGTTGCTAGAGAGTGACCTACCTAAAGAGTCATGGACATGTGCGGTAATGACTGCTGCTTTTATTCGCAACAGATGTTATAACAGGCGTGTGGGGCAAACCCCATTCTTCATGCTAACAGGGAAGAAACCTGATCTTTCAAGGATGAGAGAATTTGGATCAGTGTGTTATGCATACAGATAAGATAAAAAGAAGTTAGACCCAAGATGCGATAAGGGGATCTTTGTCAGATATGATAAAAACAGCCCATCATATCTGGTCTATTATCTTAACACAGGAAGGGTCCTTAGACACAGGTTAGTCAAGTTCTTTACTTAGAATGTAGCTGAATGCCAGATTCAGACAGACCCAGAAGTGAGGGACGAAGATCTTAATACCAGACGAAGTTTGCATGTTAAGTCAGAGTCAAAAGCTGATAGTCAAATCGCAAAAGAAATACAAGTGAATCACACTGAATCTATAATAAATGAAGAAGACACAAAAACAAAGCAAGAAGAGGAAAGGCAGGATACATACTACTCTAAGAGAGAGAGAAAACCACCTGCATACTTGAAGGACTATGAGTGTAAAGTTGAAAACGACGATTATGCGACAGTTAATGTTGACTATTGTTACCGATTAATATGCAACACACCGCAGAGCTTTAAAGAAGCCATGACTTTGTCTATCTTGGAAAAGTGGGTCAAAGCCATGAAGGAGGAACTTAAGTCTTTAAAGGAAAACAACACATTTACACTCACCACACTACCGGAAGATAAAAATGCAGTGGGGGATAGATGGGTTTTCACTGTAAAAGACAATGCAGATAATACTGAGACTTACAAAGCCAGATATGTGGCTAAAGGCTTCAGTCAAGTCGCTGGCATAGATTATAACGAAACATTTGCATCAACTGTGAGTATGACATCTGTACGCAGTCTAATGCAGATGGCAGCTCAGTATGATTTAGAATTGCACCAGATGGATGTACAAACGGCCTATTTACATGCTCCTATTGACTGTGAAGTGTATATGGAGCAACCTGACGGTTTTGAAAAGAAATCAAATAATGATGAAAAATTGGTTTGTAAACTGAATAAGTCATTATACGGATTGAAACAATCAGGGCATAACTGGAACAAAATGTTGCACTATTATCTTTGTGAAAATTGTTTTACCCAAAACCCCGCAGACCACTGTGTATACACTAGACAAGCTGAAAATGAGAAAACGGTCCTAATTATATGGGTTGATGATCTCATTATTGCAGCTAGTGACAATGAATCACTAAACAATGTAAAAGAAATGCTCAAAGATAAATTTAAAATGAAAGATCTGGGAAAGCTAAAACATTTTCTAGGCATTGACTTTACCCAGAACAGCGGTGAAGTAAAGATGAACCAAAAGAGGTACATCAGGAAAATTCTTGATAAATTTGGTATGTCTAATTGTAAAGTAAAAAGTACCCCTTCCGAAAAAAAAAAAACTTTGAATGTGACAGTGAATGTACAGATCCAAGAAAATATCGTGAGCTTGTGGGTAGTTTGATATATGTTATGAGAAGCACGAGACCTGATCTTAGCTGGATTGTAAGTAAACTTTCACAATATTTGTCACAACTGAGTGAGTCTCATTTAACAATAGCCAAACATGTGTTAAGATACTTAAAAGGTACATTGGACAGAGACCTGCGTTACAAGAAAAGTGAAGGGAAACTTCAGCTTGTAGAATACAGTGATGCAGATTGGGCAACCGATCAAAACAATAGATGTAATACAACAGGTTTTTGCTTTAGCCTCAATAGAGACGGGCCTATTGTTTCATGGAAATCAAAGAAACAACAAACTGTGACTTTATCTACAAGTGAGGCAGAGTACATGGCATTGGCAGCAACAACACAGGAGAGTTTGTACCTTGTGCAGCTGTCGAGTGGAATGGATGGAGAGTACAAGTGTGTGCCAGTAACAATATTTGAGGACAATCAAGGAGTAATCGCTTTTTTGAAGAATCCAGTAAGCCGACAGAGATGTAAGCATGCTGACATTAAGTATAATTTTGTCAGGTTAGCACTTAATGATGACAAAATAAGCATTGAATTTTGCCCATCAGTGGACATGGTTGCAGATATCTTTACTAAACCTGCTATGAAATCAAAGATTAAAACGTTCATATATTATGTATTTGGAATATGAAAGGAAAAGTTGTCCAGAAAAAAAAATGTTCTTAAAATGTATTTGTATACCGCGTAAGAGCAAGTGGGGGTGTTGGCTGACAATAATAAAAGAGAGTGAATGATTGTATGTGCGCTCTTACACTGACGTCATTGGTGTGGAGAAGTCAAGAGAGGTCACATGACCATGTGCTTTATAATAAAGGAGGAAGCGAGGGTTGCTCCCCTCTTCTGTTTTTAACCAGATTGATTGCCTTCACATGTGTTTATTTTCCTCTGTAAATGTATGTCTAACCCAACTTTCTTACCTTAAGATGATACCGCCAACAGGTTTGTTTGTTAATACCCAGTCCAATGTGGATTGGTCTTTAGTGCTTTTGTTGATTCTAGTAGTGGAGCTTATTAGTTGGTTGAATCCAAATAGATGAATAGACTCCTTTGGGTTGCTGCTGTTAACTGATTGCCAGTCTATATTTAGGTCACCTAAGTGGAGGTTTCCTGGGGGATGTTGTCAGATATCCAGTGCAGGAATATTTTTGGCTGCATTCATTTTGTTGCTTGGTGGGATATATATTGCTAAGATACATACAGATTTATTTTGGTTGATTTTGAGATATGCAATCAAAAGTTCAGCTTTGTTAAATTTTGGGATATTTATACCTTTGCTAAGCTAAACAGTATTGTAGCCTCATGAGGTTTGCACAAAATGAGCTGAATTTTAAGCTACATCACTTTGAACTCGCCATTTAGTGCATGTGTGTGTGTGTGTGTGTTCACTTCCCTACCCCCTGTCCCCCCATCAGAAAACCAGGACATCCCTAGAACCTTCCCCCCTCCCCTCATCACCAGGAAGCAGGTCTTTAATGCCCTATCAAAGGCAAAAAGTACAGTCTCCATGGGACTCCACAACATCCTTGGCTGTATCCTACAAGAACTCAGGCATGAGCTCTCAGTTCCATTAGGCACCCTATTCAACCAAATCCTGAACACCGTCTTCACCTCAGCTGAATGGAGAACAGCCACTGTCATCTCTCTACACAAAGGTGGAATGTCCACTGACCCAAACAATTATAGGCCCATCAGACAAACTAGCCTGATCTGCAAGGCCAAGGAACACATTATCATAGAACTTATAAACAAGGACATTGGCAACCTCCAAATGCTTGACCCCACACAGTTTGGTTTTGTCAAAGGGAGATCATGCCTGTTAAACTTGAATGAATTCTTAGAAACAGTCACCAAAACCATGGATGAGGGGAAGACAGTGCACATGGCCTACCTTGCCCTAGCCAAAGCCTCCAACACTATTCCCCACTCGGGCACAATAGAGAAACTCTCCCTGACTGGTGCCAGAAACATGGCCTAAAACTGAATGCCAAGAAATGCATCATTATCCCCTTTGGGGAAAATGGCATCCTCACTAATTATCACATTAATAATAATGTACTAAGCATGCAATCAGTCATGAGGGACTTGGTCACCCAGGTTGATAGCAATGTGACTTTTGACCACCATGTTGCCTCCGTTGTGTAGAATGATTTCTACATGGCCCACCCCATAAGTAAGGGTATTTCATCCAGAAACAAGTAGGTCATAACATCCCTCTACTCCTCCCTTATCAGACCCATTATTGAATACAATGCCCCTTCAGCATGTACCTTGCCAAGCACATGCGTCAGATGGAGAGACCACAGAGGTTCTTGACCAGGAAAATCCAGGGTCTCAAACACCTATCCAGTACAGATAGGCTAAAAGCCCTGTCCCTCTACTCAGTCTCATACAGACTGCTCAGAAGTGACCTGTGTCTGGCATACAAGGCCATCTCAGACCTAGCCTTGATGGAATTGCTGCATATCCATAAGTCAAACTCCACTCATGCAACCCAGACCTGGTCTGTGACATTAATAGAACCTGTCCGCAGGATAGATTTGTGTCTCAAAGACTCCCCCATCTGTGGAATAGACTCCCTGTCCAAGTTTTGCAGAGGATCTCTCTATCCCTGTTTAAAAGGAATCTGTACAACTGGATGGGAAACAGAAAATACACCCCTGGGATACCACCTGTGTCCCTGCTGGACAGGGGAAACAGCTGCTGACTTTGTGGGAACATGGGCAAAATTCTTGGCTAGGCTTATAAGGGCCTCTGGGCTTATGACCTAGTATCATCCTATGAACCTATGTGTGTGTGCGTGTGTGGGTGTGCGTGTGTGTGTGTGTGTGTGTGTGTGTGTGTGTGTGTGTGTGTGTGTGTGTGTGTGTGTGTGTGTTGTGTGCACGTGCTTATGGAAATACATAACAGATGTGTACTAGGTCATATGTTCATAGGAGGTTACTAGGCTAATAGATTCTTCTCCTTTTAACAGCTCTCCATTATGACTTTATTTAACAACAAATGATCCTTTGCTCCATATGACATTCTTTTATTACCCTTTTGTTCTATTGCCATGATTGAGTTTTTGTTCTAAATGACTATAAACTCTTGTCGGCATCAATTCCAGTATATAGTTTATATGTCATCGGAAGGCAAGCTATTGGTCCATAGTTTTTAGGATATCTTGAAGGTTCACTCTTAAGTAGGAGTATTGTTTTTCCTGTTGTTGCCCAGGCTGGTGTTTGTTCAGGGTGCTCATATAAATAGTTCTTACTCATGATGACTAAATCTTCATGTAAAGATGTTAATACTTTTAGCCAAAAGTTAGGTACAACATCTGGGTCTGGAGTTTTCCATTTAGGAGCTTTTCTTAATTTTTTCAGTCTCTCTGGCTGTTACTTCATCCTATTTCATATCCTGTACATTTAAACTTCTTATTCTTTCTTTTACTTCTCTCCATTCAGCATCTGTGTCATGTTCCACAGGGTCTTCATAGAATTTTCTCCAAAATGTATCTATTTCTTCTTGTGGTGGTGTTTCAATTCGTTTTACTTATTTCCCAATTCTCTATAAAACTTTTTTGGGTCATCAATAAATTATTTTGTACTTTATATTTAGCTGCATATCTTTCTGCTTATGCTGATATTTTAGTTTATTATTTGCACAATAGATCCATATCTCTTCTGATGCTGCACATTGCTTTTATCACGTGTATCTTTCTGAGTATTTTTGTTGATCTGTTCCCTCTTCTATACTCTTCTAGCAGTGACACTTCTTGTCTTAAATGCTTTACAGTTTTCTCTGTTTGATGCTTCCCTGATGGCATTCACCCTTTCTTTCCCTTACTGCCCTCTGTTTTTGTGGTAAAACTTCATCTGTTACTAATTTAGCTGCACAGTCTTGTGTCTTTCGGCTTTTCCCGGTTAGGGGTCGCCACAGCAGAACTCCGGTCCGCTAATGATTGGCAGTAGATTTTTACGTGCCAAGTTGCCGGCCCTGATGCACAACCTTCACTGAAGGTACGCCCATTCATGCATGTCTCCACACAGAAGACGCTCTAACTGAGAATCGAACAGGGCAACATCTTACTGTGAGGCGACAATGCTACCGCAGCACTACCACCGCAATTTAGCTGCACAGTAATATATCCTATTTATTTCTGTCATATCACATGAATCTCTATGGACAGTCCTAATTACTGTGTTCATTTGTTTTATCAAACTCCTAACCCTTGTTAAGGTACAACTGATGTACGGCTAGCTTCAGAGGTAACTAGTCACCTGGTGGCATTGTGGTGGAATAGATTGCTATTATCATATACCTATGTTATCATTGATCTGTATTAATCAACTTATACATGGTGTCAATCCTTTTTTTGGTAAATTGTCTGCATTATAATCTGTCTGTGACATAAAGGAGAGGGATAGAATTCAACAATATACATACAGAGATGAGTAAAAGACCAACACTGACAAGGAATTTTTTCCCATATGAATTAATAACATATGGATCAAAAGGAACCTGTCTCGTTGAGCTATAGATACGGATTGAATAAAAATATATCTGCAGTGTTATTTCTGACTAACCTGCAATATCCGTGGAATGTTATTGGAAACCAATGACTTCTGAGGATTTATGTAGGGGGTATGTTCACTGACTAGTTTACAGATACTTTCTGATGCTTAGTAATATAGTAGTAGCTGTTAGTGCATGCGGTCTAACAGAAACAACATGAGGATGGTTCACTGCTTATTATGTTGATATGTGGCCATGAGTGCATAACTGTTCATTTTAATATGCCAACTTTTTGTTGCACTGTTTCTATATGACTGCCATTATGTGTGTTGCATACCATATTATGAGAGTAACATTTGTGAAGATGTGTATCACTGACTGTGGTTGTATATGACAGGCATCTGACATTCTTGGAGTATATGTGCTCATTCTGTTTGGATGCGCATGTAACTGTGGAACACCATTACTATGGCACATTGGTTGTGTGGTCATCCCTTACTTGTTAGAATATCCACTGCCATGTGTTCAAATCCCACATGTGACCTATGCAACTTTATAATGGCTTGTACATGTGATGATGTTGTTACTTCTTATATGTTTTATATTCAGACATTTTTTTCATATTTATTCTGATTATCTATTCATAACAGTAATACAAATGAAACCTGATTGTTAGCATAACTTTGTATTGTAAATGAGAGGTGAGATAGTCAATTGACATATGCTTGTAAAATCTTCATATCAATATATGAGCCTACATATAAAGTATAACATTTGCATATGACACTGCCTTCCAGATGTCAATCAGAAGTAGGGAAGACAATTTCTCTCACAGAGAGAATGAAATTATAATTGAGGTTCCTCCCCAGCATGATTGCAGTCTTCTTGGATGGATGAACAATACTGTCTGGAAGAATGAAGTGTGAACAGACCTTCTACACATGATCACTGTCTTGGGCAGTCACAACAGTTCCAGTGATGCCTGTTTGTGATGTTAATGTGGCACAATCCTCAGTGTGGCCTGCAGACTGCTGCTAGGAGAAGGCAAGGAATGCCACTGGAGATGGGCCACCCTTGCCTCCCCAAATGAGATAACAGTGTTACTGGCCTTAAGTCATACCACCAGGATATATCTTGCCCTCATGCTTAATGTTGAGAGGTATGGATTCTGATTACATCATAGCTGTGGTCCTGTCCTAACTAACTAGTAGTCCCTCAGCTATTTCACCATGTTGGAAAGCAGCCCTTAGACCACTTTCCCTTCATATTGCAGCAATATGGACACTACCACAGTGTGTCACCATGATATTAGTTATGAGGGACCTCCTGAGCACATCACCTGACACCCCTTTTGACGTACAGTTCTGCATCAGGTACAGCAGGTGTTAAAAATGGAAAGTGGGTGCAGTCTATTGTACTAAGTATGCAGTGGAAATTGGCTATAACACAGAATTGGTGCATGTCAGTTCTGTAATCCATGACTGTTGCTGGGAAGTGGATGTAATCATCCAACTTAGTGCACATTGCTGCCAGGAAATGCAAGAGAATTTGAATGGATTTTGCCTGGGATATGCCTATGGCATCTCCCTTATGCTGCTGAAATGTTCCAGAGGCCAGTATACCTGAACTCAGAAAAACTGTTGACCTGATGTTGTCAGTCTTCATCCATTCTTGACTGATGGGTTTGGTTCCGACTTCTCGGAACTGACTTGGGCATTATACATAGCTTGCACCATCCAAACAACTCTTGAGCTAAGACTCTACCCATAATGCCTCTCTTTCCCATTACCTCAGATCTGATTTTACACATAGAAATTTTGACGCATCAGCAGATGCTCTCAGCTAAGAGCTTTAAGATTTGTATTTTTGCCATAGTCATTTCTAAAAACCTTTGGTTAAAACTCTTATTTTTTAGTTTCCGCCACTTTGTTTTTGAGTGTCTGTATTTCCGATTATTTCTACCCCCTTTTTACCTTACGATAACTCTCATTACCATCACTGTTAATAGGCCCCATCCCTCTCTTTATTACCATTGTAGTCTCACATGCCATTGTTGGTATCCTCTTTCTCCTTTTACCCATTTGGGTATTCTCTTTATACCATTGTTGGTATATCTGTAAAAATTCCTTTCTTTTCCTTCCTCTTTTTGTCTGTGTGACTGTGAGTGTATTTGTGACCCAAATATTTTGTGGATATGGCAGAAAAGCAAAAATGGACTTCCACATTCAAGCAGTGTCAGGACTGTGGCAGAAAGATGCCAAATTCTGATGGACATCTTTATTGTGTGTACTGTTTGGGTGCCCCTCACTTGGACATAACTTGTATGATTTCTCAGGGCTTTAGCACCCATACTTTAGCAGAGAGGCGCAATAAGCTTATCTTGAAAGGCTTACTGAAATCTTCTTTTACTGAAGCCCTATCTAAGGCAGAGACTTCAAAATCTTCTAAACTAGATGTGAAGAAAAGAAGCTACTCTGTGCTGACCTCCTCTACGGTATATGAAGCAAAGACCCAAAAAACGCAGGTTCCGATGATTTCTTCGGAACTGAAAGCCAAAGTACCAAAAGTGACAAACATCATCACCTTCAGCACCGAAAACAACTAAATCCATATCAGTGCCATCAGTCATTGAACCAACTAAGACTCAAGACTCAAACCTCTTCGGCGCTGACAACCTCTTCAGCACCAACAACAGTTTTTGTTCAACCACCACTGTCCTCTCATTTGGTTCCACATTCCCAAACAGCCTATGGTGCCGAAAGTCAATCTGACAATTGCTGCCAGGACTAGATATTGCCTTTCAGTAGACCTTTTTTTGGGTCCACAACCAAGCCCATTTCTGGATAGGGCTGAGTCACCTTTGGGAATGTCAAGCCGTTCCTCCAGGAGTCTCTCAGAAATGGATGTAGTCTGATTAGTAGATCAGCTTTTGGCAGACAGAGGCATCTCTGCACATTCACAAACCTCTCTCCCACTTGGAGCTGAGGCTTATTCTCCAAGGAATCCATCAGTTTATTCTCCTTCAACCTCTTTTCAGGGGTTGGAAAGCCCTGCTTCTATTCTTCCAGTGCCAGCTACCTCGGTGCTGATGGTGAATCTCACCTCAGTACCAGAGTCAACTCTGTGGTCTTCGGCTACTTCGGATCTGTCCCACAACTGAGACAGTGGTTTAGCTGTCAGTTCTGAGATCCTTGCACCAGTTTTGGTTGTTCCCATGGTGCCATCTACGGCTCTTGGGGCCATGGCAGTTTAAATACCTCTTTTGGCTCCTACTGTAGGTGGCAGCTTGTCAGAGTGGGGTGTGACCTCGGTTCTGAGGTTGTCTTTCTCAGTTCCAGGCTCCCATCCCTCTTTGGGTGGGTCTGCCCTCCAGATTATGGAGAGAGCTTTAGCCTCAGCAGGCTCCCAGCTGGTTCCATCCTCGTCAGAGCGCCATATTTTTGTTTCCTCTGATTCACAGCTGGCACTCTGTGAGGTAGCTTTGAAACCAAGATAGTGCAGAGGGGGATAGGTTAAGTGAGGCAAGTTCATTTAACAATTTTTGGTGTGACACTTTGTCAAAAGCCTTGGACATGTCTAAAAAGACAGATGCTACTTCTTGGCTATTGTTTTTTAGGTGATTAATAGTGTCCATGAAACTAAGGAAGGCAGTAGTTGTACTATGGTTAGGCCTAAAACCATGCTGGGAGTTAGTTAAGAGTTTGTGATTAGTTAGGTAGCCCATAAGCTGGGTGTGGATGCATTTTTCTAGGATTTTTTGACCGGGGAGATAGAATAACTATTGGTCTATAGTTTGTGAATTTGGCTGATGCACAACCCTTGTGTAGATTATAGGTTCATAGGTTCATAGGTTGGTACTAGGCTATTAGCCCTAGGGCCTATACAAGCCTAGCCATAACAATTCCCTGGCTATTTCCTCCCACATTATTTACTTTCCTGGACCCCTGTCTAGCAGGGCGACTGACGTGATCCCTGGGGTGAATTTCCTTTCTCCCATCCAATTGTCAAGGTTCCTCTTGAAGAGGTCCAAAGAGGCACTCTGCTTGACATGTATGGGCAATCTATTCCAGAGTCTGGGGAGTCTCTGGGTCAGGAACCTATCCCTCCAGCATGTTTTGTTTATTGTGATGACAAGGTTTAGATCCCTGGAGCGTGTAGCTCTGAGGGATTGGGATTTCTTTAAGTGTAGCATGTCCAACAGCTCTGGGTTTGACATGGCCTTGTATGTTAAGCAGAGATCGCCTCTGAGTAGACGATATGCGACAGAGTATAGCTGGAGTTTTTAAGGTGGTCAGCGTAGGGCATCTGCTTTAGGCCTGTGATTCTTTTAGTGAGGTATTTCTGAGGCCTTTCCAGTTGTTGCAGATGTCTTGAGAGGTACATACCAAATGGGGCGTTGTATTCTATAATGGGTCTAATGAGGGATGAGTACAGTGGGACAATGACCTCCTTCTTTCTGGATGAAAAGCCCTTCATGATGAGGTGTGCCACATAGAAGGATTTCCTGACTGTTGTGGCGATGTGGTTATCGAAGGTGAGACCACTGTCCACCTGTGTCCCTAAGTCTCTTATCACACTTTCTGTATTTAGTGTACTGCCACCTATATGGTAATTCATGGATACATGTTTTTTCCCAAAGGGGATAACAATACATTTCTTGGCATTGAGCTTGAGCCCATGGCTCTGGCACCAAGCATCTGTTTCTGTAAGGCCCTTTCGTAGAGTATCCACATCATTTGGGGATTCAATAATGGCTCCCAGTTTGCAGTCATCTGCAAACTTTGTTAGCCAGAGTCCCTTAGTGTTGACCTGTACTTCAGAGAAGTAGATGCCAAACAAGAGCGGTCCCAGGACTGAACCCTGAGGTACTCCACTTGTCATTTTTCTGGAGCTGGATTTGGAGTCGGCTACTTTTACAGTGTGGGTTCTATCAGTAAGCCATTTAGCAACCCACTGGGTGACATAGGGATTAATGCCCAACTTAGTAAGTTTATCTATGATTCCAGAGTGGGGGATGGTGTCAAAGGCCTTGGCAAGGTCTAGATAGGCTGTGTGGACCACCTTACCCTTGTCCATGGCTCTGGAGACTGATTCAAAGAAGTCAATCAGGTTCAGGAGACAAGATCGGCCCTTCACAAATCCAAACTGGGTGGGGTCCAGTGTTTGAAGGTTGCCAATGTCTTTGTTTATAAATTCCATGATAATACGCTCCATGGCCTTGCCGATAAGGCTTGTCAGACTGATGGGACGGTAGTTTCCGGGATCCAAGGTGGATCCCCCCCTTATGGATTGGGATAACTGTAGCTCTGCGCCACTCAGTGGGCACGAAACCTGAGGTGAGGCTATGATTAAACATGACACTTAGGTGAGGTGCCAGTTCATATTGTAGTTCATGTAGTACACAGCCCGGGATGTCATCTGGTCCCATGGATGCTGTATTCTTGGCTTTAGAGAGTGCGTTTTGTGCCTGTGTGGCCGTTATTACTGGAATTTGGCAATCTTCCGGTGTTGAGATGGGCCATTTAGAGGGTGAGAGGGGGGTGAAGTTGGCACTGAATCGATCTGCCAGGATATTGGCAATATCCTTTGGATCAGTATATTTAATGCCATTCTGTTTTAGCTCAGAGCAGATCTGAGCATTGCCATTTAGATTCTTGACATAGTTATAGAATGATTTGTGGTTGTCTTTGGAATCTTTGGCAATTTTATTTTCGTAACTAGCTTTGGAGGATTTTATGAGGCATCTCAGTTTCTTACTGAGGCTAGTAAGGGGGTTTTTTGCATCCTGGGATTTTCCTCTTTTCTGCAAAAGTTTCTTCCTTTTGTTGTAAAGTTTGTTTATGGCAGGGGACCACCAGATTGGCTTCCTTTTTTTGGATGAGAGCATTTTGGTTCTATTTGGGATGGCACGATTCATGCATGAGTGGATGTGCTCGTACAGTGCCTTAGTGTAGGATTCAGCAGTTGAACTTTCAGTTCCCATCTGCATGGGGGTTATGAAGTTTGTCACTTCTGACTTGAGTAGCATGAAGTTGGCTTTGGAGAAGTTTTTTATGGTGGTTTCTTTACTGGGGGTGGGATGTGGATGTTAAGGGTGATTAGCTTATGGTCAGACCTGACTAACGAGGGGGTGACCATAGGTATGGAGCATTGATTTCCCATGTTGGTAATGACCAGGTCTAGGATATTGGAGCCCCTGGTGGGACTATGGATTAGTTGATCCAGGGCATTGGAATTTATGAATTCCAAGAACCGTTGCACAAAGGTGTTGGGACATGAGTAGTTTTCCCAGTTAATGGCAGGGTAGTTAAAATCACCCAGTATTAGGGTGTTTGGTTCTATCTTAATATTTTCCAGTATGTTTAGAAAGGTGTAGTGAGAATCTTGTGGTATGGTGGGGGATCTGTAGCAAGCTACAATTTGGATTGCAGTCTTACCTAGTGTTAGTTGCACTTGGAGAATTTCAGACACATTGTGTTGGCCAACTAGCCTGGTGGTGTGAATATCCTTGGTGAATATTGACACTCCTCCACCTTTAGTGTTTCGGTCCTGGTTTGGTGGCCGAAAAGTGTGGTAAGAGTTGTAGCCTGGTATTGCAGGGGTGCTCTCTGGAGCCTTGAACCAGGTCTCAGTTACTGCACAGATATCGATGTTCTCCATTTTTATGAGTGCCTCGAGAGAGTGCATTTTGAGGTTTAGACTTCTAGCATTGAGTAGCATTACCTTCAGATTTTGCATGCTTGTACCTGTTACGGTGGTGGTTTTGTCCTTTGAAGTTTGCCTAAAAAAGGCACTATAGGGGTGGCAAGAGCCTTAGCCAGTAACCTGAATCCCAGGGCGACAGGTGCAGACCATCTCTGGCAAAGCATCGTGGTCTGTCAATCATGTCATCCCAGGCAGACAGATACTGGATCCCCTTTGAATGACACCATAAGCTTAGCCAATTGTTGAAGTCAATCATTTTATCCTTATATTGTGGTATCATTCTGGGTGAAGGCAGGATGCTACTCAGGGCTAGGGTCATACCTGCCTGGGCCACATGATCCGAGAGCTCTTCCATGTCTCTTTTCATGTAGTCCAGGGAGGTATGTCTCAAGTCATTCACTCCAACATGGACAATGACAGAGTCATATTTGTACTTGTTGTGGAGTGACTTGAGTGCATGCGTTATGTGGCGGATCCTGGCACCTGACAGGCAGCTGACTGTAATTTTCTCCTTATTCAACCTGGTGAGAGGGACATCAGTGTGCCAGACTATAGAGTCACCTATGACTAAAGTGTTAGGTACATTGTCTTGCCTTAGGGGCTTTTGCTGGGTGGCACACTGGTGTTGTGAACTATGTGACACATTGGTTGTGATTGGTGTTTGTTTGCGTTTCAGCTTCAGAGGTCTTTGTTGCTTGGGCAGGTTACAGTTAAGGGCCTCTGCATATGTGGATTTAGTGTTGCTATATGTGGGTGTTGGTGGTGCGGGTTTAGAAGGGCTATGTGTTGCTTGAGATGTAGTGTGGGTGTTAACCTTCTCCTCTTGACTGTTTAGCACAATCTTGGGTGGAGAGAGCTTTGCTTCCATTTTGGCTATGTAAGTGCATCTCTCACAGGTTGTAGTGTTGGGTGGTAGGAGGAGAGGGTTGTCTGTGTGCATGAGGCAATTGCTGCACTGCCCCAGTATGCCCAGATTCACCAGAAGCTGACCCTTGGACATGCTTGGTTTGGGGCTTTTTTTTTTTCTTTGTAAAGTATAGGAGCTGTTTCCTTAGCAAGGTACTTTGCAATTATAGGCTGTTTAGTGCCTACTATTAATTTCTCCTTGTTAACAAGGAGAGTTCAGTGTTTGTATGAGTTTAAGGCTTCCTAGTGCTTTCCAGCAGGTATTAGAGTAAGTGCTAGTCACAGGGATGCTTAAAGGTAAGATTGAAAAGAATGCACTCTGCAGTGTGCACTAGAGAAGTTAGATGTGAAAGTAGGTAACTTGAGTTTTACCTGTTTAAAAAGTTAAGGTTTAGTGGAGAGTTACTATTTTTAAAACAGCAAGATGGATTGAAAGGGGTGGTCACTTTTGTATTTTGGTACTATGAAATACTGTAGAATGGCCAATAAATTTAAATAATTGAAGGGGTGGGATTTCAAAAATGATGATTTTGTGATTACTCACATAAGCCAGTGAAAGTAGAGAGAAATGAGATATATGGTCAGATTAACATAAGAGGCGGGCAACTAGAAAGACAGTGGTATTTTTCTGCCTGACTCAGAACAGAGAGAGCTGTGGTCTCTTTTGAAGTTTTAATATGCTGTTAAAACAGAATGCAAGCAAAACACAAAGTAAAGAAAACAAACTACAGTATTCAAAATATAGAAAGGCAATACAGTAATACAAAAAATAACAGCAAACTAACCTTTCCTTCACAGCAAAGTGTAGCAGAGTCTGGGTGAGCCTTTCTGGTAAAGCTCTGAAATGTTTTAGTTTACTCCTTAAATAGAAATTTTAGTTCCTAGCTCCACCCCCTCTGTTAACAAGTGATTAACCTTAAGTGACCTCTTCTGTCTTATGAATGAATACTTAATTAATCAGTTCTTGTCTGCCTGACTCAGAACAGAGAGAGCTGTGGTCTCTTTTGAAGTTTTAATATGCTGTTAAAACAGAATGCAAGCAAAACACAAAGTAAAGAAAACAAACTACAGTATTCAAAATATAGAAAGGCAATACAGTAATACAAAAAATAACAGCAAACTAACCTTTCCTTCACAGCAAAGTGTAGCAGAGTCTGGATAAGCCTTTCTGGTAAAGATGAATGATGTATGAGGTTTTCCAGAGTTTGGGAACATAGTGTTCTTTGACTGATCTATTAATTAATATAGAAAAAGGATAGGCTATGGAATTAGCAGCTAACTTGAGGTATGAGTTTGGTAGCTAGTCAATAGCAAGGGTTGTGGGTTTTAATTTATGCAGTAGTGTTTTTATGGTGGATGTTTGGATGGGTACCAGGGAAAAGGCAGTGGAATTGCTAGGGGTGGGGATGGGATGGTTAGAGGGGTGAGGGTTGAGTGATTTAGGAAGGATAGGATGGAGTTAGTAAAGAAAGAGTTAAACTGGAAGGCCAAAGAATCTGTGGTATTAGAAGTGGTGGGAGGAGAAGCTGAGGACTGTCCTGGCTGAAGACGTTTTTATACTACTCCAGAATTTCTGAGATTTGTTATGAGTCATAGGTTCATAGGTTTATAGGTATGTACTAGGGTATTGGCCCTAGGGCCTATATAAGCCTAGCCAAAAAGGTACCTGGCTTTCGCCACCCAAGAAAATTATTTCCCTGTGCCCCTGTCGAGCAGAGCCACAGAGGTGATCCCCAGGGTGAATTTCCTATTTCCCATCCAATCATCAAGATTTTTCTTGAAGATTGCTAATGAGGATCTTTGTTTGATATAGATAGGTAGTTTGTTCCAGAGTATGGGAAGTCTCTGGGACAGGAATCTATCCCTCCAGCATGTTCTGTTTATTGTGGTGACAAGGTTTAGGTCCCTAGAGCATGTAGCTTGGAGGGATTGGGATTTCTTTAAGTGGAGCATGTCCAATAGCACTGGGTTTAACATAGCTTTGTATGTTGGGATGAAAAACCTTTTGTAATAAGGTGTGCCACGCAGAAGGATTTCCTGATTACTGTGGTGATGTGATTATCAAAGGCAAGACTACTGTCCACCTGTGTCCCAAGGCCTCTTATCATACTTTTAGTGTTAAGTAGACTACTGCCTATGTGGTAGTTCATGGGTACAGAGTTTTTACCAAAGGGGATGACAATGCACTTTTTGGCATTGAGCTTGAGGCCATGGCTTTGACACCAGGCATCTGTCTTAGTGAGGCCCTTTTGTAGGATGTCCACATCGTTAGGAGTTTTGATTATGGCTCCTAGTTTGCAGTCATCTGCAAACTTCATTAGCCAAAGACCTTCTATGTTAGCCTATACATCAGAGAAGTAGATACCAAACAGGAGAGGACCCAGGACTGAACCCTGTGGTACTCCCCTTGTCACTGGTCTGAAGTCGGACGTGGAGTCTGCTACTTTCACAGTGTGGATTCTGTCAGTGAGCCAGTTGGCATCTTGTGACATAGGGATTTATACCTAGTTTAGTGAGTTTATCTATAATTCCAGAGTGGGGGATGGCATCGAAAGCCTTGGCGAGATCTAGGTAGGCTGTGTGAACCACCTTACCCTCATCTACTGCTTTGGTGACTGCTTCAAAGAAGTCTATCAGGTTTAGGAGACATGATCTGCCTTTTACAAACCTGAACTGGGTGGGGTCCAGAGTATGGAGATTACCAATGTCTTTGTTTATAAGTTCCAAGATGACACGTTCCATGGCCTTGCAGACCAGGCTCGTTAGGCTAATGGGGCGATAGTTCTCAGGGTCCGTGGTGGCTCCCCCTTTGTAGAGTGGGATTACTGTCGCTGTACGCCATTCAGTGGGCACAAAGCCTGAGGTGAGGCTATGATTGAACATGGTACTTAGGTGGGGTGCCATTTTGTTCTGTAGTTTGCATAGAACGCAGCCTGGGATGTTGTCAGGCCCCATTGATGCTGTGTTCTTGGCTTTGGAGAATGTGTTTTTTACCTGTGCAGCCGTGATTACAGGAACGTTGCATTCTTCCGGTATAGAGCTGGGCCCTTTAGGGGGTGAGAGGGGGGTAAAGTTAGCAGTGGACCTATCTCCCAGGATGTTGGCAATATCAGTTGGTTCTGTATATTTAGAGCCATTGTGCTGTAACTCAGAGCAGATCTGAGTGTTGCCATTGAGATTCTTGACATAGCTATAGAATGCTTTGTGGTTGTCTTTAGAATCAGTGGCAATTTTGTTTTCGTAACTAGCTTTGGAGGATTTTATGAGGGATCTCAACTTCTTACTGAGGCTGACCAGGGAGTTCCTCCAGTCATGGGATTTTACTCTTTTTTGCAACAGTTTCTTTCTTCTGTTGTAGAGTTTGTTTATGACAGGGGACCACCATATTGGCTTCCTTTTTTGGAGGATAGCATCTTGGTTCTGTTAGGATAGCACGATCCATGCACTCATGTAAGTGCTTATAAAGTGCATTTGTGTAGGATTCAACAGTCGTACCTCTATTGTCCGTCTGCATGGGTGTCGTGAAGTTTGCCACTTCTGTCTTAAGAAGCCTGAAGTTGGCTTTGGAAAAATGTTTTACGGTGGTTTCCCTAATGGGGGGTGGGGGCGGGATGTGGATGTCTAGGGTGATTAGCTTGTGGTCGGATCTGACCAATGAGGAATTGACCTCTGGTGTGGAACACTGGTCACCCATGTTGGTAATGACCAGGTCTAGGATATTGCTGCCCCTGGTGGGGTGTGGATAAGTTGATCCAAGGCACTGGAATTTATGAATTCCGGAAAACATTGAGCAAAACAGTTGGTACATGAGTAGTTTTCCCAGTTAATGGTGGGGTAGTTCAACTCGCCCATTAATAGGGTATATTGGGTTGTACCCTAATATTTTCCAGTGTATCAAGAAATGAGGAGTGGAGAATCCTGGGGCATGGTGGGGGATCTATAGCAAGCTACAATTTGGATTGCGGTCTTACCCAGAGTTAGTAGCACTTGGATAATCTCGGATGCATTATGCTGAGCGACTAGCCTGGAGGTGTGGATATCTTTAATGAATATGGACATGCCTCCGCTTTTAGTGTTTAGCTCCAGGTTAGGTGGCTGAAAGGTGTGGTATGAATTATAGCCTGGTAATGCAGGTGTGCTTTCTGGAGCCTTGAACCAGGTCTCTGTCACTGCACAGATGTCGATGTTCTCCATTTTAAGGAGTGCATCGAGTGAGTTCATTTTGAGGTTTAGACTTCTAGCATTGAGTAGCATTACCCTCAGATTTTGCTTGCTTGTACCTGTTACGGTGGTGAATTTGTCATTTGAACCTTGCCTAAAAAGGCACTTTAGGGGTGGCAAGAGCCTTAGCCAGTATCCGGAATCCCAAAGGCGACAGGTGCAGGCCATCTCTGGCAAAGCATTGTGGTCTGTCGATCATATCATCCCAGGCAGACAGATACTGGATCCCCTTAGAATGACACCAGAAGCTTAGCCAATTGTTGAAGTCAATCATTTTGTCCTTGTACTGTGGTATCATTCTGGGTGATGGCAGGATGCTACTCAGGGCTAGGGTCATACCTGCCTGGGCTACAAGATCAGAGAGTTCCTCCATGTCTCTTCAAGGGAGGTATGTCTCAAGTCATTCACACCAACATGGACAATGACAGAGTCATATTTGCACTTGCTGTGGAGTGAACTGGGATGGATGTTTTAAATTTGAGTAGAGTAGGTTCTTTTATCCTTTTTGATTTAGGTTTTGGCTTTGTTTCTTAGGTGACGATAGGTCTCAACAGAGTTTTGGGTTTTGTTGATGGGATATAGGATCTAGGACATGTCTCTATCTTTCAGTAATTGTTTGGTTTCATTAGACAGCCATGGGGTATAATTAGCCTTGACCCGGATTTTTCTAATTGGGGCTAGAGTATTTGTACTGAAATATACTACAGCAGCATCAATGTTTAGTTGAGATAATGGGGACCAGTCGCAGTGTTGTAGTAGAGAGTTAATGGTGGCTGTAGAAAAGTGGTTATTGCTTCTAATTTCTCTGTATATTGTAGATTTGGGGATGTTGGCTCTATGCCTGACTAGGAAGGTGGGTAAGTGGTCACTTAAGCTGTCAGGAAGACAGCCTGAGTGCCAGACTAGAGAAGGGTTATTAGTTAAGATCCAGTCGAGAATTGTTTTTTTGCCCCTATATTTGTCTATTCTAGTGGGTGAGTTTATAATCTGTGTGTATCCGTATAGTTTGATGGATTTAGAGGGGGTGGCAGAGGAGCAGGTGTGTCAGTCAGTATTAAAATCACCCATAATAATAGTCTCCTAGCTGAAACAGGTGGATGACCATGAGAATAGTTCTTGAATGGTGGAGAGGTTATTACCGGGGGGGGGGGGGGTATAGACTTATATTATTGTTATGTGTTTGTTTGGATTAAATTATATGGCCAAGTAATTTGGGGATTCATTGCTATCATGTGAGTATTTTGGAATGGCAACCATAGTTTGAATGGCATAATTTAGAAGTAATGGTTGTCCAATAAGGATCAGTCACACATCAGGTATTACAAACTGTTAAAATGAAGACAAAAAGAGTACCCAGCATAATTTCAGTTATTTGTTTACAGATAACTACAGTGGGACTAGACTCAAATGTAAACAGCTGTAATATCAAAACAGAGAGAAAAATGCTGAAGAGCATATTGTACATACAATGCAGTAACTCACAAAGGTGCAACATGTATACTAGGAATTGCACTTGACTAGTAGACAGAAGTCAGCATGAAATAAAATATGAAAGGAATAGATTACTGTACCTACTAATATTTAAACTCTCCATCACTGGTACTTCTACAGAACGGGAAGCAGACCATAAAATCAGGGCACTCAGCTAATACTGAGAAATCAAAACTTTACATCAGAAAATGAAAGAATTGAAGACTGTCTCTACTAATGTTTCAACTTTGCATCACAAATGCATTTTTATAGAGCTACAAGTCAGTCAGAAAGCCACTGCTTATGGCTAGTATTCAGAAAAAAAATAATAAAGCATGAAAGAAAGAGGGAGAGAAGACTGCTTCTGCTACTGTTTGAAACTTGCATCATTCAGCTGCTTTCTGCAGAGATAGTGCCATGTCATAAAATCATTGCACTTAG
Organism: Protopterus annectens; assembly: GCF_019279795.1. Taxonomy (NCBI): domain Eukaryota; kingdom Metazoa; phylum Chordata; order Ceratodontiformes; family Protopteridae; genus Protopterus; species Protopterus annectens. Next base: position 644,472,693 of record NC_056736.1, read on the forward strand.
CTTGCATTTAGGCAGGAGCACAATATTTGACATGAAATAGGCAAAACACTGTTTATTCTTTTCGCTTTGCATTGCTCATCTGCTTTCCTGCAAGATAATAGCAAGCCAGGTCATTAACCTTCTGAAAGGCTACTTTTGCCTGAGGATAAAAAGGCACATTCAAAATTAATGAATGACTCGGTGAGAGCTGTTGTGAGTACTACTGAATGTGAGATGGAATGTGGCTAAGGCTAACACTTTTGGAACTTCCTGTAGTCGCCCCCCCCCCCCCCCCCCCCAGTCAAAGCTGGGACCTGCCCAGAAAGCCAGACTGAACATGTAAACAAATACCAGAATCAAAACAAAAAATCCCTGGGACTGCCAGAGCGATCAGGATCGGCTGGCATGGGGCTGTGCAAACTTCTCAACTATGCATATTGTTGCAGAATGTCTAGATTCTTGCCTCATTAAGAAAAAGATAAAAATAGTTTTGCTTTTACTTTTAAACTGCAGCAAACTGTTTTCTAGCAACAGTTGCTACAGTTAAGATTGCCAGAGGTTTGTAAATGCAATACCGTCTTAAAAAGCCGGTATTACGTTAAAGAGGGATCGGCTGGTCCAGGGTAGGCAGACTTCACAATTATCCAGATTTTTACCTCATATTTTTGGTCTGTTCCTCATACGTTTTATGTTTTTATGGCAAATCACTGAGGACTGAACCACTAAATAATAACATATTTGCATTTCAGACTTCATATCCTACAGAAAAAAAAATACATGCAATCACATATCTTGTTGCGGTGGTGGTGCTGCGGTAGCGTTGTCGCCTCACAGTTAGACGTTGCCCATTTGATCCTCAGTTAGAGCGTCTTCTGTGTGGTGACATGCGTGAACGGGCATTCCTTCGTGGAAGGTTATGCGTTAGGTCTGGCAAGCCAGCACGTAAAACTCTACTGCCAATCATTAGCAGACCGGAGTTCCGTTGTGGCAACCCCTAACCGGGAAAAGCCGAAAGACACAAACAAACATATCTTGTTGTAACAACTTTCTTAGCTTATAAGAGCAATATTTAAAATCTGTCCCTATACTTGGGCCATTGTTTCCCCCCATTACTGTAGCCTTTGTCCAAAATTCTTGTGCTAAGAGGTTATGGGGTATGCTGTTGCTGCTCTGCAGAGAACATAATGGAGATAGACAATTGTAGTATGAGGAGGATTGAGGAGACAAAGTGTTGAAAATTACTTATTTAAAGCTGGGCTTAGTATAAGAGGGGAAACACAAACAAAAATCATTTAAACACTGGAGGAAGAAGAAGACTGATGTAAATGAACATAGAACTGGGCCAGTAATTTTCTTACAGAGGAAATAACTGGAATTTTTCCAAGTTGGGGCATACATTTGGACAGATAAATATCAAGGGGAACATTATACTGTATTATTGACCTAATAAGGCAAGAGAAGAGATGGGTGAAAACATCCTTGAATCCACAGGATATATCTTTGGTAATCAGCTGGCAATGCAGAAGAATTTTTCTAATGACAGGCCATGTGACTGGTAGAGGAAAGTTCACTGCCTGTAAGAGTTCCCAAGTCCCTAATAACCATGACACATTTGAGGAGGTGCCATTTATGTGGTAGGCGTATGTTTGCACATATTTCCCAAAGACCATGGTAGTACATGTTTTAGCATTTAGATTTAAAACATGGTCCTGGCATAAAATGGGGTTACATGTATTAGGCCCTCTTGTATGTTCTGGCAGCCATCAGGATAGCTGAAGACAGGTCCAATCATGCAATCATCTAAAAACTTGGTTAAAAAAAGATGCTTAACATTACCTTTGACATTAGGAAAGTAAATACCTGGTAATAAGCCATGGGGAATCCCACTAGCAAAGAGCCTTTTAGAGGAGAGCATAGCCCCATTCCTAACTGATTGGGTTCTGTCTGTGAGCCAGTCTACTATCAGCAGATTGCAGAAGGGTTTAATTTAGAATGATTAGATTAGCAATGATGCCCAAATGTGGAATACAGTTGAGGGCCTTGACCAGGTCAAGGTAAGTGGTGTCAACCAAACTGCCTTCATCTAATGCCTCAGTAACTTTTCCAAAGAACTCTACTAAGTTAAGCAGGCAGGATCTTCCTTTAAGAAATCCAGGTTGGTTTGGGTTGAGAGATTGTAGGCCAAAGTTTTTCATTATGAGTTTCATAATAATGCATTATATTACCTTACAAATAAGTATGGTAAGGTGTATTGGTCTGTAGTCTGAACATTTGTATCAATTGAATCATTTATTATTTAAGTACAGAATTTTGAACATAGATAATGCTTATTTGAAAGAATGTCTGAAAGAGAAAATAGTTCCTAAGGGTCTACGTATATTTAAATCCCCTAATAATGTTAAAGAAGGTACTAAGTTCTATGATAAATTACTTAACGTGTTTGATGGATGGGGCTTTGAGCTCCTGAGAAGCATTATTAAAAACAATGAAGATGATATTGAATGTCTTATGAAGCAAATTGATGTGGTTAATGGAAAAATCACAAATGACCTTTTGTTTACAGTGGATGTAGAGAGAAAGAAATATTTAGACCTGAGAAAAGAAATAGATGTGAAATGTGAAAAGATTTTAGACAGGAAAAAAAGAAAAATATTAAGGGACACATTTGAATATGAGAAGGGCACTCAATACCCAAAACCAAAAAACTTTTTTAGTTACAAAAATGAAAGATTTTTAAACTTTGATACACACAGGCATGATACTATTAATGAGTATGAAGAGGGACAGACAGGATTAGATTTTGGACATGATGTCTTCGACCCTTTAGAATTTCCCCCACTCCGAAGGTCAGAAAGGATAAGAAATCAAAGAGACGAAAATTATCAGAAGAATGGATGGAGGGAAGGGGGGAGAGGCAGAGGGAGGAGATACTAATCACTGTCCCTGTAGAAATACTTAACAATGAGAGCATCTTAAATCAAGATACTAATAATTTAGATACTAATATCCAACATAGTGGTGAGACCTCAGTTATTTGCACGTGTCAAATATAAGAATTTTAACATTTTTAATTACACAGAACTGGAGATCGATGATTTATATTTTGAACTGTTTTCTAAGGGACTAAATTTCATACCAAAAACTAAATGTGACACTACTAGAATGATTATTGACATGAAAATGTTTTTGAGGAAAATGAACCTAGAGTTGGTGTGTGGGACTACTTCAGGAGAAATATGTTATTCTGATGAATTAAAGAGAAAAAGTACATGGAACCCCCCCCCCTACACCCACAACCAAGAAACTTTGAAAAAATTATTGAAAATGAATTAAGAAAGGCAGTTAAACCCAATCACTTTGCCCCAAACCTTACAGTTGAGGAGTTTTCACTGTTGAAGAGTTTAAAAGAAGATACCAACTTGAGAATTATGAAACCTGATAAAGGGGGTGGTTTAGTTCTTATGAGTTCTATCATGTATGAAGGCAAAATGTTCAATCTTTTGTTAGATGAGTCCAAATATGATAATATCTCTATTAATGAGATAAACATTGGTTACAAAAGGATTTACACTACTTTATATGATTTATTTTTGGATAGACTCATCAATTACAATATGTTTGAATTTTTATATAATAGTAAACCTAAAATCCCTTCTATTTTTGGGATTCCTAAAGTACATAAAAATTACAGTGACCCCCCTTTACGTCCTATAGTGGCCGCAGAAGGTTCTGTTATTTCCCCTTTGGCCAAATATATAGACACCAAGTTAAAGGACATTATGTTTAGAGGTATCTCATATATCAAGGACTCATGGGATTTTTTGGGAAAAGTGAAGAATGTCACTACTGTGAAGGACATCATTTTTGTGACCATTGATGTCGTTGATTTGTTTGGTTCAATACCTCATGACACAGGAATGGATTGATTTGAAGAAGCTATTAGGTCTTTTAAAACACTAACCAATGATGATATCCTTGTATGTGTTCACCTCATGGAATTAGTCTTGAAACATAACTATCTATTTTTTCAAGGAGAGTATTTTCACCAAAAAAGTGGGGTGGCCATGGGAGCAAGGTGTGCTCCAATATATGCTAACATGGTTTTGAACACATGGGAAGATAAATTCATTCACAATGGGATTTACAAAGATTGCTGGGTTCTATATAAACGCTTCCTAGATGATATTATTATATTTTGGAAGGATGGCCCAGATAGGCTATATGATTTTATACAATATATCAACCAGACTACCACTTTTTTAAAATTTACTCACGACATTAACGTAAACAGCATAAATTATTTGGATATTTCATTAGAAAAAGAAGGAGATTTTTTGAAGTCAAAGGTATATAGGAAAAAAACTTTTTCCAACTCCTACTTACATTACAACAGTGCACACCCTTTACATCAAAAGAAGAGCATTGTAAAAGGCCAAATGGTGAGGATTTCTAGAATGACTTCCAATCACCAAGATTTTAATGATGAAATTGATTTTTTGGTCAATATGTTCTTGGATAGAGCCTATCCTTTAGATTTGTGCAATAGTATTAAATTAGAAGTTGTAAGAGGGAGAAAAGATAGATTTGCACCTATACTAAGCTATCCAAATTTTTCAATGGTGGATAATGTTCAAATATTTGAGCCACTAGAAAATAAAAAAACAGATAAAGCATTCACTCATTCATTTGTCACCCAATATAGTGGTGACGCATGTATTATAAAACAAGTGTTTTTTAAAGAATGGGATAAATTTTTAAATATTACAGATCTGGGTCTCAATAAGTCGATTGATTCCTTTAGTGTCATTTTTAGAAAAGGACGTAATATCAAAGATTGGTTAACAGTTCAACAGAGGGAAAATAAGAAAAGTAATAAAATTAAGGGTACATATTCTTGTGGTATGTGTTCACAATGTTCTTTCATGACTAACACACAAAAAATTTTTGTTCAAGTAAGAGAAAAGCATATTGCTGGCAAAACATATAGCAATTGCAATTCCTTTGGAGTGGTATACATTGCTCTATGCGAGATTTGCTCGGCCTTCTATGTTGGGAAGACCGAGAGAAAAATCAAAAGAAGGATTTGTGAACATTTGAACGACATTAAAAAGAAGAATGAACACAACGCATTATACAAACATTTGACAATCTGCCCTTTGGCAAAATATAAATTTTTCATTCTAGATGAGGTAGCGAAAGACGAAAGAGGGGGCCTTTGGGAAACCCAGATAGAATATAGGGAATTATTTTGGCAAATAATTTTGGAGGCAAATAAATTCCCTGGGTTGAATGATAATGTTTCCCTTGCCCCAGTTTTGAAATTAAGGGCAGCTAAATTGTAATAAATTGTGGTAATTATATATATATTTTTTCCCCTTTCTATTGTATTGGTACTTTTTCACCTCTCTATTTTATTGGTATTCTATACATGTCAAGGAATACTTATTTCATCTATTATTATCCATTTTTATATATTTTATATACATTCTATTATTCACATTACTATCATATATATATAGATATTACTGATATCACTGATATTTATTTACATATATATTTGTATTATTCATTTATTTATTTAATTTAATCACATATTCAATCTAAATGGTTATAGATTCTCTATATTATAATATATATATTTTATATCCGATATACATACTATTTATTATTATATTTATTATATTTGTTTATACTTATATTTATACATGTATATATATTTGGCACATGTTTAAAGTATATTTTGCATTATATATATGTATATATTTTTTAGATGAAATTTTAAATTATTAAATTATTAAATTACATACATAGTTTTATATATATACATATATATATATATATATATATATATATATATATATATATACATATATATTTTTTTTACGCATTTGTTGAAAGGAGGTACGGATTTTAGATGTATTTTTAATATTCATATATTTGTTTTTATAAGTCATGCCTGTGTGTATTCATACATCCATATATATTTATAAAATTGTTTTATATATATAAAAAATTTTTTATATATATATCTTTGTATTTTTGTAATTTTATTCTTTATTGGTCACAGTCATGTGTTCAACATTTAATACATATTTTATCTGTGTATAACATCCATTTATTCTATATAAACACATTTATATCACATATACATATACATTTTTTATAGATATATATTTTTTCATATACATATTTTTCATACCATTGATCACTGTTACACATCTATTATTATTACTTTTCTATTCTTCTATTTCCATTTACTATTCTTCAATAGAGAATATATATTTAGGATGAAATTCTATGCACTTCTAGGTTTCAACCACTAGATGGGAGTATAGTTAGGGAATTTTAATATAAATAAATCTCTATTGTAAAACCAAGTTAGCCACTCATTTGTGTATGTGTATATATATTTTAAAATGTTATTTTAAAATGTTGGTTTACCACTTGTTCATATATCATTGGTACACATGCATTTTAGGTTTTTCATCTTATATTGTGTATAGAAACACAAAATTCGGCTTTGACTTGTTTAATTCATTTATTTCTTGTACACGCGTATATTCATTTATAATTCATGAGGATTGTTAGATTTTCATTGGGTATTTCAAATAATATGCAAGCATATATAAATGGTTGTTCGTATGTTGTCACTTGTCTGATGAAGTCTTATATTTGAGACGAAATACGTGTGATTTTGTTGGTTCACGATTAATAAAGCTGTTTGTTGGAAAGTAAGTTGTCCGGTGCGGTTCGTCCTCTTCACAGTGCTTGTTTCGGTTATAAGCCATGGGGAATCCCACTAGCAAAGAGCCTTTTAGAGGAGAGCATAGCCCCATTCCTAACTGATTGGGTTCTGTCTGTGAGCCAGTCTACTATCAGCAGATTGCAGAAGGGTTTAATTTAGAATGATTAGATTAGCAATGATGCCCAAATGTGGAATACAGTTGAGGGCCTTGACCAGGTCAAGGTAAGTGGTGTCAACCAAACTGCCTTCATCTAATGCCTCAGTAACTTTTCCAAAGAACTCTACTAAGTTAAGCAGGCAGGATCTTCCTTTAAGAAATCCAGGTTGGTTTGGGTTGAGAGATTGTAGGCCAAAGTTTTTCATTATGAGTTTCATAATAATGCATTATATTATCTTACAAATAAGTATGGTAAGGTGTATTGGTCTGTAGTTGCAGGGATCTGTTATGTAGTTACCCTTGTAGATGGGAACAAACACAGTTTTTCTCCACGCCTGCAGCATGAAACCAGTTCAGGAATGAGTCAGTGAGGAAGGACACAACCAGACACATTGTCAGGGCCCACATACCTAGGGTTTTTAGCTTCAGAGATTGCCTTTAGTTCTTGCTGTAAGGTGACCCTTGTGGTGGGTGCAGCTGAGCAGCCATGCTTTATATGGTAGTTTGTTAGCTACTTATTCAGGGGCTGAGTGGATGCTATTGTTATGATGCAATGGTGGGTAATGTTCTTAAGACTTCTAACATGGTTGCAAAAGGCTTTAAGGTTGTCCTTTACAGAAACCGTGATTTTGAATTCATACGTATCTGTTGTAGATTTGATTTTGCACCTAAGTTCTTTGTATAACTTTCTGAGTTTTCATCTAAAGAAAAGGGTTTTCAGTTCATTCCACAGGGCAATCATTTTTTTTTTGTTATTAACTGATTCATAATGGGGCTCCTCCAAAGAGTTTTTTATTTTCCTAAACTTGGAATTATATTTGTGTCACATTGTGACCAATGTCTTTCTATATGGATTTAGGTGTGAAGAGAAGCTATCAGTAATCTCACAGATGCTGGCTACTGGATCCTTAAAGGGAGAGGGTCTCTTTAACAACTTTAGGTCATCAGCTAGCTGTGGTAGTTTTGCCTTTGAGAAATCTCTGAAGACAGTACTGTTTATTGGCAAATACACTGTCAGTGGTACAACAGTTAGATATTCACCTTTGGCGCTACAAGACCGGAAGGCTGTGGATTCTATTCCCAATCCAAGTGACTGGATTACTGGTACTGCAATGCAGCAATGTAGGGGGGCTGTACTTCAAAGTGTGCCGTCCTTTGAATAGGTTCTTACACTGAGGTTCCATCTGCCTTAGTTGGTGGTAGCTCACTTGGATGTAAAAGACCCCACAGCACCTATCGAAAAGAGTAGGGGAAGTTCCCAAGTCAGATTTTCGCTAGTAGTATAAATACCACCTCAGGTCTTCCCTAAAAAGAGGCCACCAACCTAGTGGGATAAACACAGGCAACAAAGGGTAACTAAAATAAATAAATAAGTTGGGCTAGGTTCTCATGGTAAATACTGCAGTAAGCCAGTCATATCTGAACAGAGATGGGTAAAGCATAATAGCAGTATTTTTGTGAGAACTTGTCCAAGTAAATTTGAGCCCCTGGTAAGGGACAGGAGCATCTGGTCTATAGTCTACAGAATTTGCATTTATGAAATCTAAGAAGCATTGTGCATATTTATTTATGGTAGTGTAAGCTTTCCAATTTATTGACAGATAATTGAAATCCCCAAGAATAATAGTGTTTCGTTTAATGTTGAGGAAATTCAGTTTATCTAGGCATGTGTAACAGATCATGGGTATCATAAAGGGATTGATATAGCTGGCTATAATATGATAAGAGATCTCACTGATAGTAATTAGCATGTGGGGGAGTTCGTTGTTACATATCTTGATGTGATGGAATCGCTGAGAAATACAGACACACTACCGCTTATACCTGAGGCACTCTCATGTCATGGTCTGAATGACTCGTAGGCACTGAATCCCAGGAAAGAAAATGTGCCATCACTGCATCTGAATCATGTTTGTTTAATGATGCAGATATCAATATTTCTATTGTCTGGTGGGCTTCTATGGAGGGATGCTTCTTATGGAAGTTTCTAGCACTGAACAGTGGTACTGTTATAGTACCCTACCTTGGATTGTGGTAGATGGAAGACTGACATGGCTGAGAAAAAAAGCACTATAAAGATGGAAAACGTTTGGACCAACATACAAAAGCCCTGAGGAGGATAATGCAGGGCATTCCTGGTGAAACAGGTAGGACTGTCAGGCATCTCCTTCCAGGCTGACACAAACTAGATCCCCTTGGAATGACACCAATAGCTAAGACTATTGTTAAAGCCAATTATTTTTTGTTTGTTTGCATTATGGCATAATTTCTGGTGAAGGTATGATATTGCTCACGAGTAGTTGCTTACCAGCTTGGACACATATTCAGAGAGCTCCATCTTGTCCATCATCATATAACCCAAGGATCAGTGTCTCAAATTAGTCACACCAACGTGTACAACTGCCATGTTGTATGCATACCTGGGGTGAAGGGATAGGGTAACACTGAGCTGCTAATTCTGAAGCCAGGATCTGATAACACTAGGTTTTTTAGATTTCTCCACTGTCCCCAAATACAAATATGATCCTATGGTTGCCCACGTAGAGGTGAATGGTCTTAGTAGATCTTCCCTAAGGGAGATTCACAAGGGCATGTCTGGCCTGTCCTTATATATGTCTGAGACAGGTAAATCCCTAGTTTCAAGCAGTTTTCTGCCCTCTCTTTGATTATACCGATGGTCAAAGGCACAATAGGCTTTAACATTTGGCTGTTTGACTGATACCATTCCAGGATGATCCACTACATTAGGATGGAAAGTTATAGCTGACAAACCAACCTGCATTGCCAGTGAAGGCCTGAACCTCAATACCCCCTAACCCATGGATTTTACATATTGGCTAAAATGTTTGCTACCCTTATAGTACTTTTCTCAGGCGGAGTTTGACTTCTGGACATCCCCATGTAACAAATTCTGATGTGGTTAACATTAACGTGATACTGCTTAGTACTAAGATTCCAAACAATAAAATACCAGAGCTGGATGCCTTCCTCATTTGCAGACACACACATATATCTGTACAATTAGCACTCCCTCCAAACATGGCTTCAGTGCTCATAATGCATTCAGGCCCTCAGGTGCTATGGGAACAGTCCTAGTGACACTCATTAAAGCTATCATTTGACTTCTAACTACAGGTCCCCTTCCATATACTCAAGCCAGGTAGAAAACGTAAACATTGAGCTTCATATGATATTCAGCTGTGATTTTAACTGTCAATCCATCAAATGAGAAATGTACACATTCAATAATAAATATGCACATAGTATCTTAAATTTTGTTAAAGCTAATTCCCTAGACCAAACTACCCTCTTGCCCACCAGAGATGCAAATTTTCTTGACCTCTTCCTTACAAATATTTCCCCTGCATGCACCTCACAAGGGTTCACTTCTTCTCCTGACTCTGTTAATCTCATAAATACTACTTTAAACCCAGTCTCCTATCATCTTCCAATAGCATGAGGAAGTTCAGGTGGGACTATCTCCCCAGCCATTCTCAACCTAATCATAGTTAATGGACATAAATGAGGGAATTTCAAATGGTACTGTCTCCCCAGCTACTCCAATGACAATGCCTTTGCATATGTTTCCAAGTTCTAAAACCTTTTAAATATCTATATTGAGGCTTCAGTTCCTATCCTTCATAAGTATAACATGAACTTCAAAAATAGACCTATATGGTAGAATTCTTAAACAAATAAACTATATTACAACAGAAAAATACTTTACATAGTACATTTCCCACATTGCATAAAAAGGACCTAATCCTGGTTAGCAAATGTCTCAAGGGTACCATTAAAAAGTGCAACACTAGCTTTGGCCTCAAGGTTGCCACCCTCACCAAATACAATAATAATGCCTTCTTTAGCTATATTAGGAAACTCAGATGTAGATGATTGCTTTGAGCTGATATCTAATGACACCATTTATTCTGATCCTGAAGCCATCTTAGTTGACAAACTCAGTTCCAATTTCTCCACACCCACTTACCCTACTCTCTCACTCATTAACACCCAATCCACCCATCCCCCTATAATCACTATAGATTAGATCCTACCACCCCCGCCCCCGGCTAAAACCAATAACACTACATCCATGAGTGTCATACCATCACTGGTGGCCTTCTAGTAATACATAGGTTAGCTCATACCCCCTCCTGAACCTATCCCTGAGCCTCTGCACTGGATATATACCATGTTTGGAGACATATTTGTCCACTGGATTGCCAACTGGCTCTATGATATAACCCATACAATCTGGGTTCCAGGTAGCTCTTCTGTTTAAAAACATTGTGAGCAGTGTCACTAAGGGCTCAGTCTTGGCCCACTACTCTTTGGCTTCTTCTTCTGTCATGTGAAAGCATAAGTCAAGGAGCGATAGTTAACCAAGTACGCAGATCACTGCAAACCAGGTGCTGTTGTGAACTCCCTTACTGACACACATGCAGGGCTAGCCTAAGCAATTGTGAGGACCAATTTAAACCAAATTGGTAAGGAGGGGTAAGCTGACTCTCACCACCTATCACCATAAACCCCCTCCACCCACTGGTCTCCTGTGCATTAAAAATAACAATATATTTCTTAGCTTATAGTTTGTCATAGAACACTTTAAAACAGAAGCAGATAATCATCCTTCCTTTTGTAAGTTAAGTACTCTAGACACACCAGTAAGTACCCTAGACATGCCAGTAAGTACTCTACACACACCAGCATCTTTCCAAGATGCTGCAGACAGCACCAAGCAGACCAATTTTCACCAATGTAAGCATATTTGGAACATAAAACTTGTCAGAATGTTATAACTTGTCACAGTTCTCAGCTCTCACTTCCCACACCCATTGTCCTTAGACACCAGAAAGTGTGGTACAAATTTCTAAACTCCATTATATATTTTCATCTCATGCTATCCATCTCTACCTTCATGCACTTGCAATCACCCACTGCGCCTGCTATGAACTGTTGAAATGCCTTTTCCAGTCAAATTTCATGTCTTGTTAGCTCAGTGTGCTTCCTCAAAGCCATGGACTTCTTAAAATGATTATTAATAATGATGATGATGATAATAATAATAATAATAATAGTAATAATAATAATAATGTCCTCAGGTATAGCCATAGAAATAACACTGCTGGCACACCACCCCAATTATAATTATTATTAAAAGTTTATTTTTATTAATTTAACTATTTGTTAAACTGAGTAAATGGACTAATGCATGTGTATCTTTTACAGCTATATCCCAAGCCCCAAAGGCAACAGTACTGCTTACATTCAGGGATAATTTAGAGTAATCACTAATTATGGTGTTTTAGCTGAAGTAAGGAAATTTGAATGCCCAAAGGAAACTTACATCAATGTATGGAAAACTTGCTAAACCTTTCATAGTTTGCTCAGTTTCTTATAAAATCACATTTCCTCCCCAAAATTCTCCCCAATCTAGTCCAACCCTTTTTCTAGCCTTGTCTAACTTTAGGTTTCCACTTGTCCTTCTATTTTGTATGACTGTGAAGCTATGGTATCTTTACAGTGTTAAACTAGAAAAATGTTGCCATATAATATTGCTTCTGTTACTGTTTTTTTCCCCTTTTTAGCAACCTACCTCTGCTTCCTACCACTCAACAAACACATCTCATGTTTCACTTCTCTGGGATCATTTTGCTTCTCTCTGTGACAGCAGCAAGCTTTTCTCTGTCATGCCATTGAACTAGCAGCATTCTGTTGGAAGCCTTAGTGATCAGAAGGTATTTCATATTACAGTATATGTTCACTATACCTGTAACTACGTAAGAATTGCAGAAGGAGTCAGTTTTGGGCACATTGCGGGTGCTGCAAAGAGTACTTCTGGCTAACGTCAAAGATTGAAGCAATACTAATTTCATGAACTTTAATCATACTTTGACTTAAGAATGGAGACCATTCCCATCATGGTATTAGAAACCCAAAATACTTGGAGAAATTAAACAGTATATGTTCATTTTCTTGTTTGTGTTTGTTTTTATACTGGCAAATACTAATTATTTCATAGCTTATTTCTTATAATAGTATTTAATACAAACCATAATCCATCTCATGCCAGCAGTAAATGCAAAAGAAAACATAGTAGCTCTTTAGCAGTCATCAAATTAAACGCAGTCATATTATCTTCCACAACAGTAACAGGAGGGATACACAAAACTAAATGGCTAGTATTACCCCAATATTTGGCATGGAAACCGTGCTGAGCAAAAAACTAGGATGGGAGCATGAGCAGAAAACACCAGAAGTCACACAAGTGGCATGAAACTGCAATTATTAATAATACTAGAATAGCCACTAGTGAAATGCATGCTGGGAAATATATCATGTACCATTAACAATATTTGTAGCTATTGGAGCAAATCTACAAGTAGAAAAATGCTTTGCACTTTGCTGTAGTGTCTCACGGGCAAATCTTGTAGGCCACATACTGTAAGGCATAATAACCATGTTATAATCTAGTGTGCATCCCTCCAAGTGAGCAGAGCCTTATTGTGCCAAATAGGTTCAGTTGGCTTAAGGCAACTCATTCATTTCAGAAGAGCTAGACCAAACTAATGCCTGGTGCAGTGGTCTTGGGCTAAGCCTCAATATAAAAAATATTGTATGAGTTTGCTTGGGAATCTGGACTTACCTACTAGACACCCAACTCTTAACAAGCTATACTTTGGCCCCACACTTTTAAGTCATAGCTAAGAACTCATTTCACCTATCACAGATTATGTATTGGTTACAGATTATTTACAGGTCTTTTTCTCCAGGAGCAAACAATTCAAAGTCCCTTATTAGGCCTATCATTGGATAACCCACCCAACTTTGCATACCTCTCAACTCTGCAGAGTTTCACAGAATGTCCAGATTTTGACTCATATTTTTGGCCTGTTCCTCATAAAATTTGTAGTCTTCTGGCAATTCAGTGAGAACTGAATTCACTAAATAATGACAGAGTTTCAGATTTCATATCATTCAGAAAATTTACAACAAAATAAAGCCTTTTATTCTAGCAACCTTCAAAATTTATAAGAGGAATATTTAAAATTTGTCCCTATTTTTGGGCCTTTGTCCCCCCATTATTGTTTACCTTTTTCCCAGATTTCTTGTGCAAAGAGTTTGAGAGGTATGTGTCTTTGGCATGTACCTTACAAACACCTTGTCCAGATAAAGTCACCACAAAGATTCATAACTAAGACAATTACTGAAATGAGCTGCCTAAGATATCCAGACAGACTAAAAGCCTTCCCATATTCCTCATATGATGTTCTCTACCTGGTCTTTTGTGCTATGAAAGACCTCAGCCTGCTAGACCTCCTTCACCTTCACAAATCTGGTGGCACCATAAACACCTGTACAAAAGAACTTAATCTTTATTGACACATAAATGGGACTTGCTAGCATGACAGATATTTTACCCATTGCATCCACTACCTGTGGAACAGACTTCCTCTTGCAAAAAACAAAGCAACTCTAAAACCACCTTTAAATCTAGACTCAGCAATTGGAAAGGTAATCACAACTTCACCTCCAGGGTTTGTAATATAGCTCTCGTACATCAGGGTAGCTAATACATTGAAGTGCTATTAGGTTAGTCATGTTATTCTTAATAGGAATCTGACCACTTGCCTAGTAACTATGTATGAACCTATGAATCTATGACTATAGGCACATACCCCTTTATAGCAATGCAGGCATCCAAATGACTGACTGGCTAGGCGATATAGCTCAGGAAAGACAAGAGGTGCTACCCATAATAAAGAAGATCCAGTTTGTGGAGTACAGTTATAGTTGATTTGGGGGAATTATTTAGGAAGGTGCTGTAATGGATCACATGAATCATTGGAAAGGATCTGTGACAGATCTCTTGCAAACAATAAGAGTCTTGAACTAGGAAAATGTTGTCTTATGATACTGACTATATCATTGCATTGTCTTTACATCAAAAGGATCCAGTTAAAACCTGTATCACTTGTAACTTAGGCATTTGGGTCAAAATAAATGATTTTTTTGTAAGCACATGGAATTAGTGTATTAGTGTGAAACAAGTTCAGACAAACTGAAAGTATATTGCCCCAGTTTACTTTACTGATGAAGCCCAAAATGGAATATGGCACAATGCCACTGTAGTCATGCTAAAGCATCCATTACTAAAACTTGGGGTCTGCCTAGGAAACATGCTAATAGTATTTTTGCATATACTACCTTAGTTACTGATGCTAAAGATGTGATTTGATATGGTCTGTACATGTAAGCATTTAGTGGTGGACATTTCTTGAACTAGTATGGCTTAAAAGCAACATAATAAGTAGAAAAGAGGAAAAATACATCAAAAGTAATATTAAATGTTAATAAGAGTATTTTGGTTCAGTGGCTGTATGGTTAGCCAACGGAAACAGTTCCTAAACATTTACATCTGAACTTGGGCATTCATTCACCTGTCTTTAATGATTAAATCAATGAGCTGCCTTTGCAACCATTTTCAGTCACATGACCTGAATCTAAAGGTGCAAGGAGTCCAATGAACTAATACAGACATTAGGACTGTCTAACTGTCTGAACGCTGAATACCTTAACAGTAATCAAAGCACAAATTAAACTGCCAAATATCAGATGAAATAGTTGCAAAATTATTAAAGAGTTAGAAGCAAACCAAAAGTATTAAGGTGGCAGGCGGTTGGAATGCATTCAAGATGGCTTTAAACAACGACGGTTGGGGTGAAGACATACTATAAGGTACAATAAAGACTTTTTTGTCTGTATCAGTAAACAAGGATTTAGGGATGGATGGATGAGTGGAGGGATGGACAGACAGATTGAAGGAATGTTCATTACACACCAAGTTGTACACAGAATGCCTATGCCTGCTAACATATGATATCTGATATTCTGTCATTTGTCCATGATATAATAGGGCACCCACATTTGCACAGCGTGTTATGATACTGGCATGGGGCTCTTTGGAATCAGCTGTTGCAATCAGTGTTATAAGAGCTACACAAGAAGCACAGGAATATGACACAAACAACTAAAAGTGTCAAAACATATTTGGTTTTGCATCTACTGAAGCGTTTATTGGAAACATACCCATAACTCGGATTTAGGGATGGAAGTTTTTGTTGTACAATTCAGGAAAAGAAATTGCAAATAAAGCACTGATTTTGAGAACTGTGTTTAGAATATCAGAAGAAAATAATACAATAGCTCACATCCTTGTGAAAAAAATAGTAGGGGAATTCAGTTCCTGTACATTCCTGTTCACTTCCACCACTGTCAATCACAATAAGTGATACACTTTCAAGGGGCCCAGTGCCTTACATATCAGCATTGTAAAAACACTTTATCATGTACACATGCCTGCAAGTTTCCCTTTCGACACTGTTTATCCTGTTGAGACCAGTTTTCTCAGCAGTTGTTTAGAAGGATTACTAGAGGACCTTGTGATATATAGGAAAGCTGGTATGCACAAGAACGTGCCTATTTGTCAAAGTATTTATTGTGAGTTTTAGGCTGTCAGGAAAAACAAACACACATGAGATTATTCAAATCCTAGATAACAGCACAGGCAAAATGAGGGAGGGGAGGAGAGTATTGATAACCAATGCTGTGTTTAAGATATTTTTGATGAACTCTTGGGCCCCCTACAGTTAATAGTGTTGCAATGTTTCTTATATACCCTGATCTTCACTTTCAGATTATGATTAATGTCAGATGTCAGTTCAAGATTATAGCATTTATGGCTGTAACAGTATCTATAGGGAGATGCTAAACTGCTATGTTACCTTTGAGTTCTATACTATACATACTGTGGACAATACCTTCTAACACCAACTCTATATTTCATGCTAGAGTTGCCACCTTTTCAGATCCCCAAAGTGGGACATTTTCTGTAGAAATGTGAGATTTTGCAGGGCAAAACATACCCACTACCAGTGCAAAGGAGAAAGCTTCACCTTTTTTGCTAAAATAAAAGCTTATTCTTATAGCATTTGAGTTGCTTATGTTATTTCATATATTTAGGTGTTTCAGATATAAAATAACAGTTCTATGCAACTATTAAAGAAAACTTTGGAAATATTTTTTAACCTAAAATCTTGGGACATTTGCAATTTTTCAGTTTTTTTCGCAGGACACAGCTGCCCAAAGAGGGACTGTCCCTCACAAAGAGGGATGGGTTGTAGCCCTAGTTCATGCATCTCTTTCCACAGTGCACATCTTCATTATTGAATGCAAAATGCATCTGTTTACACAGTACCATAGCTAAAGTGGTTTAAATGTGGTGGTTGTCCCAGGATCAAGCTGTTAGACAGCAAGATCAGCATGTCAGATAAGTTGCCAGTTGGGCACAAATGCAGTAATAGCTTTCATCTAAGCAGCTGTGATTGTTTAAATGAATATGTTTAGTTCTATGCATGTAACTGTAGCAAGGACCTAATAGAAACTTTTTGTTGTAATTACAGAAGGGCCTCTTGTTTGGGGGGAGTCCTCAACTGTGTGCTAAGAAAGTGCCATTCTGGATATTATCCAGTATACTAACTGAGCTAGCCATGGCACTGTTTTTGCCATCCCCACACCACACGCATGCAGCCATCATGGACTAGTCACAAGGAAGCAAATTAATAACACAACTTCTAAATTCATTCTTAAAACTAAAGTACATTATACTAGAAAAGTCCTCCTGATTTGTTCCTCTGTGATTAAATGCACCAGTTCCGCATACAGAAAATCTGATGATGAGAGAGTCACAGTACCCTGCCTTCCTGGAACTAAGGATTCTCATAAAGATGTTAGTCTTACAGGTCAGACTCAATGGCACTGGATGCTTGTCTGTCCCTGTAATGTTTAGCAATAAGGATAACCTTGTGGATGCCCTGAACCAGGCTGTAAAATACATTAAAGCTAGTGAAATCCTTCCTTCACCAAGGATGTCACCTAAAAATGTCTCCTTTGGTCGACTTGCAGTGTGGTGCTTGATCCAGGGTGAGTCAGGGCCTCTCCACTTGCCAGGAAATGTATGAGGCTCAGACCTACTTTGTAAGAGGTAGGTAGACATTTTCTTGAAAGGGGTTAAGGTGCTGAATGGACTCTTTTCTTCTCCAGTGCCTTTTTAAGCAGGCCAACATAATGGACGTCCCAAGATAAACTACACGGATAGCAATAAGGTGAAGGTGGGACTTGTCAACACCCACACTCTAAAAATATAGAAGCTTACAATGTTTTTGAGGGAATCAGGATTCACAGAGACATGATTCAAGGACCATCCTATGATCCACAAATCCTGGTAATAACTCTTTCCATTTGGTTTACCCCATTTGGCAAGAAGGTGGTGCATTTCTTTTCAAAAGTCAAAAAGTCAATATTTTACAAACAGGGTAATGGAAACACATTGTGGGCATAAATTATTCCACACCAAGGTTAAATAAACAACACAAACTACAGTTCTGTAAAGTACTATCACCCCCTCTCCATATCACCTCAGGAACATGACCACTTCCTTGATAAACTAATAACCATTCACATAACAGAAAACAGTTTGATACCTAATGACCTAAATTATCCCTACATTGAATCAGAAATCTAGGCTCCAGTCAATAAATGGGTGCAAAAACTATTTGCAAAAATACTAATAGTCTTACACAGATGGTAACAATACCAAGATGAGGCAGAACCATATTGGATATCATCCCGACAAGCATCCCTGCTTGCTATGATAAGCTAATGGTGCTTCTCCCCTTTTCTTTGTAAACACAATGCTATAATGTTCCTCATATATACCAAACCAAAGTTATAGAAATGATACCTTCTATAAAAATTATTAAAATGGACACTATGGTGTCCTAACCAATCATCTTGTGACAGTTAGTGGAGACTGTATCTCAGGCTTCCCTCACACCATACATTTGACTTGCCCATGGCTCTCTATAACATTATAGAACAATTGTGATGAGAAATGTACCTTTATGAGGTATAAATATAGTAGACAATTCTTCTACAAACCTAAATAGTCAAGTTAATAAACTAAGTATTAAACCAAAATAAAATGTGTATAAAGCCTTCACACTTTACTAATTTCAGCACAAAAGGCTAAAGTCAACTCTATGTAAAAAAAAAAAAAAAAACTTGGTAACAATCAAAAGAAGCAAAGTTTCCTGTGACACAAATTTGTCATTAGGATGGATGACAACAAGACCTTCTACAAACGTATCCAAAAAAATGAAGGTGAAAGAACAAAATGCTGTAACAGACTATCGGAGCAAACTTAAAATCCACAAATAGGAACCCCATTCACTGTTCTTCCCAGCAATATAATCCCATTCTAAATTAAATGCAGAACGATCACCTTCACCCACAGAAAAGTCAGAAACATCAGTTCCATAAGACCATGTTTGATAACAAGAAGGCTAATTTTGTGCATTCAAAAATAGTCTAGTATACCCTGTTATGAACATTCTTAACAGAGCATTAAAACTGTCATTAGTTGGGACCCTCGACCTTGGACCACTCCTTTTGACATGTTTTCTTAGACATCATAGATGACTATATAGTCAGGCTCAGTAAATATGCAGATGACTGCAAACCTGGGAATATTGTCCTTAATACTCTTTTATACCACCCCCCCCCCCCCCGCTTCAATGGTACTTAATATTATGCATAAATAGTGAAGAAAAATGCCTTGCCTTCAATGTCAAAAATGCAGCATTTTGGCAAAAAAATATATAGATAGATAGAGAGAGAGAGAGAGAGCGCGAGAGAGAGAGAGAGAGAGAGCGCGTGCAAGAGAGAGAGAGAGAGATACTTTATATGCTACTAATGAGATGCAACAAGGAGTTGAACATATGTAAAGGGTTTTTAATCCTTGTAGAAAATTACCTTTCTTATGATTCCCATATAGCTGCCATTGTCCACAAAGTACTTTGTGAAGCCAGGAACTGTGTCAGAGAAGTAATTGTCCACTTGTATATAAATCTTATCAGAGCAATTATAGAATCCAACACTCTGTTACCTTCTCAAATGATGTATCATACGGTACAACTGGAGAAGGCAAAGAGGCAGTATTGAAGGGCTTCAAGGCTTGATTTATAGCCAAACTCTAGCAACTCTTGCTTTTGAATCGTACTGCCTTTTTAGAGGAGCCCTATCCTGAAATACAAAGCACTGATGTACTCTTTACCATGTGAAATCTTTTGCTTAGAATACACCTGGTGATGAGAACACAAAAGCAGAAGAAGGGCATCAGCGTCAGTAAAAACTAATATCAACTGTACCGGTAAAGCTGACAAATATTTATCTACAATGGTGCTTGCAGCTATGGAATAAACTCCTTCTCTCAATAAACTCAGGCCATCAATGCATACTTTCACAAAGGAGCTGGATGACTACATGGGCAATCTTAATCTGCAACATGGGATCTGGGGAATCAAACTATTAAATGACCAACAGGCCTTCAATTTGGTTCATAGCTTCATTGTTTCTTACTAGGCTATTGACCATAGAGGGTCTTTAAAAGCTTAGCCACACATTGCTATGGGATGTTTTATGTCCTTGCAATTTAAATACATATAACCAGGCAGGCAGAGCATTTACATGATACCCCTTTCCATAAGGGACAAGGGTGCTACTCTCTGGTTAAATTTGCAATTTCTCATTCATTCATCCAAACTGCATTTGAATAGAGCTTCACCAAAGCTATAATCCCCTGGTTTCTAATGCTTCTTAGATTCACAGGCACATTTCAAATCATGAACGGGGAATCATTTGACAGAGAAGGACCGTGATGATGCACTGATGTGCCTGGAGGAAGCTATGGTAGTGCTGTCAGTTCAGCTCCAGATTCAAGTTGACATTCAATAGCTTTCTAGTACTTTACAGAACTGTAGTTTGTGTTGTTCTTTGTTCTTATCAGCACAAGCAGGCTCAGTTGAAGTAGTATCAGCACAAGCAGGCTCAGTTGAAGTAGTCTCAGCACAAGCAGGCTCAGTTGAAGTAGTATCAGCACAAGCAGGCTCAGTTGAAGTAGTATCAGCACAAGCAGGCTCAGTTGAAGTAGTATCAGCACAAGCAGGCTCAGTTGAAGTAGTATCAGCACAAGCAGGCTCAGTTGAAGTAGTATCAGCACAAGCAGGCTCAGTTGAAGTAGTATCAGCACAAGCAGGCTCAGTTGAAGTAGTATCAGCACAAGCAGGCTCAGTTGAAGTAGTATCTTGTAATAAATAAATGTGTCATTTTTCATGGCTGGCAGCTCATTATGCAGAAGCGTAAAACAAGAACATTGGAAGAAATAAGCCAGTATGCTTTTCGAAATGTAACTTGACTAGTAGTGTGGAAAATTATCAGCTGAGCATACTGATCATCTACAAGTGGAGAGAGAAGAAGTTCTCGCTCAGCTATTTAATGCGCTGGAGAAAGTATCGATACATAACTCATCCCAGGGGAAGATTCTGTACTATTTTCCAGTGACGAAAATGGAATCAGCTCAAAGGGAATTATCCAGGGCTTTTAATTATCTTGTGTTACAACTTATGAACGCTAAAGAGGATGAGTGGCTGGACTCCTCTGGATTTTCAAGAGACTTCAAGGACTTATTTCAGCAATCTAGTTTACATAGTGTTACCACTTCTCCTTTATGAGGGACAGTCCCTTTATGGTTAGTTGTGACCTGTGAAAAAAACTGGAAAATGCAAATGTCCTGAAATTTTAGGACTGAAAACATTTCTTAAGTTTTCTTTAATAGTTGCATAAAACAGTTATTTGGTATCTGAAAAAAATGTTATATGAAATAACATAAGCAACTCAAACGCTACAAGAATAAGTTTTCATTTTTGCAAAAAAAGTGAAGTTCTCTTCTTGCACCGGCCATGTGTATGTTTTGTCTTGCAAACTCTCACTTTTAGGTTCATAGGTTGGTACTAGGCTATCGGCCCTAAGGCCTATGTAAGCCTAGCCATAACAATTCCCTGGAAACTTTTTCCCACAATATTTACTTCTCTGGGCCCCTGTCTAGCAGGGTGACTGACATGATCCCCGGGGTGAATTTTCTATCTCCCATCCAATCATCAAGGTTCCTTTTGAAGAGGGCCAATGAGGTGCTCTGCTTGACATGTATGGGCAGTCTATTACAGGGTATGGGGAGTCTCTGGGTCAGGAACCTGTCCCTTCAGCATGTTTTGTTCAATGTGATGATAAGGTTTATATCCCTGGAGCGTGTGGCAATGAGGGATTGGGATTTCTTTAAGTGGGACATGTCCAACAGCTCAGGGTTTGACATGGCCTTGTATGTTAAGCAGAGATCACCTCTGACTAGACAATATGCCACAGAGTATAGCTGGAGTTTTTTTAGACGGTCAGCATATGGCATCTGCTTTAGGCCTGTGATTCTTTTAGTGAGGTGTTTCTGTGGCCTTTCCAGCTGTTGCAGATGTCTTGTGAGGTACATCCCAAATGGGACATTATACTCTATTATGGGTCTAATGAGGGATGAGTACAGTGGGACAATGACCTCCTTTTTTCTGGATGAAAAGCCCTTAGTGATGGGGTGTGCCACGTAGAAGGATTTCCTGACTGTTGTGGCGATGTGGTTATCAAAAGTGAGACCACTGTCCACTTGTGTCCCTAAGTCTCTCATCACACTTTCGATGTTTAGTATCCTGCCACCTATGTGGTAGTTCATGGGTACATGTTTTTTTTCCAAAGGGGATGACTATACATTTCTTGGCATTAAGCTTGAGCCCATGGCTCTGGCACTAGGCATCTGTTTCTGTAAGGCCCTTTTGTAGAATATCCACATCATTTGGGGATTCAATAATGGCTCCCAGTTTGCAGTCAT
This sequence comes from Protopterus annectens, assembly GCF_019279795.1. Classification (NCBI taxonomy): domain Eukaryota; kingdom Metazoa; phylum Chordata; order Ceratodontiformes; family Protopteridae; genus Protopterus; species Protopterus annectens. Next base: position 644,495,400 of record NC_056736.1, read on the forward strand.
ATGCAAACTTTGTTAGCCAGAGTCCCTTAATGTTGGCCTGTACTTCAGAGAAGTAGATGCCAAACAAGAGTGGTCCCAAGACTGAAACCTGAGGTACTCCACTTGTCACTTGTCTGGAGCTGGATTTGGAGTCGGCTACTTTTACAGTCTGGGTTCTATCAGTACGCCAGTTGACAACCCATCGAGTGACGTCGGGATTTATGCCCAGCTTAGTAAGTTTATCTATGATTCCAGAGTGGGGGATGGTGTCGAAGGCCTTGGCGAGGTCCAAATAGGCTGTGTGGACGTCCTTACCCTCGTCCACAGCTCTGGACACTGATTCGAAGAAGTCAATCAGATTCAGGAGACAAGATCGGCCCTTCACAAACCCAAACTGGGTGGGGTCCAGTGTCTGGAGGTTGCCAATGTATTTGTTTATAAGTTCCATGATAATGCGTTCCATGCCCTTGCAGATCAGGCTTGTCAGACTGATGGGACGGTAGTTCCTGGGATCTAAGGTGGATCCTCCCTTGTGGAGCGGGATAACTGTAGCTGTGCGCCACTCAGTGGGCACGAAGCCTGAGGTGAGGCTATGATTAAACATGACACTTAGGTGGGGTGCCAGTTCGTTTTGTAGTTCATGTAGAACACAGCCTGGGATGTCATCTGGTCCCATGGATGCTGTATTCTTCGCTTTCGAGAGTGCTGTTTCTACCTGTGTGGCTGTGATTATCAGAATTTGGCAATCTTTTGGTATTGAGATGGGCCCTTTAGGGGGTGAGAGGGGAGTGAAGTTGGCACTAAATCGATCTGCCAGGATATTGGCAATATCCTTGGGATCAGTATATTTAATGCCATTCTGTTGTAGTTCAGAGCAGATCTGAGCATTGCCATTTAGATTCTTGACATAACTATAGAATGCCTTGTGGTTGTCTTTGGAATCTTTGGCAATTTTATTTTCGTAACTAGCTTTTGAGGATTTTATGAGGGATTTCAGCTTCTTACTGAGGCTGGTGAGGGAGTTTTTTGCATCCTGGGATTTTCCTCTTTTCTGTAACAGTTTCTTCCTTCTGTTGTATAGTTTGTTTATAGCAGGGGACTACCAGATTGGCTTCCTTTTTTTGGAGAAGAGCATCTTGGTTCTATTTGGGATGGCACGATTCATGCATGAGTGGATGTGCTCATACAGTGCCTTAGTGTAGGATTCTGCAGTCGAACTTCCAGATCCTGTCTGCGTGGGTGTTGTGAAGTTTGTCACTTCTGACTTGAGTAGCATGAAGTTGGCTTTGGAGAAGTTTTTTAAGGAGGTTTCCTTACTGGGGGGTGGGGGTGGGATGTGGATGTCAAGGGTGATTTGCTTATGGTCAGACCTGACCAATGAGGGGGTGACCACTGGTGTGGAGCATCTATCTCCCATGCTGGTAATGACCAGGTCTAGGATATTGGAGCCCCTGGTAGGACAATGGATTAGTTGATACAGGGCATTGGAATTTATGAATTCCAAGAACCGTTGGGAAAAGGAGTTGGTACCTGAGTAGTTTTCCCAATTAATGGCAGGGTAGTTGAAATCACCTAGTATTAGGGTGTTTGGTTGTATCTTAATATTTTCCAGTATGTTTAGGAAGGTGTAGTGAGAATCTTGGGGTATGGTGGGGGATCTGTAGCAAGCTACAATTTGGATTGCAGTCTTACCTAGTGTTAGTTGCACCTGGAGAATTTCAGATGCGTTGTGTTGTGCAACTAGCCTGGAGGTGTGAATATCCTTGGTGAATATGGACACTCCTCCACCTTTAGTGTTTCGGTCTTGGTTTTGTGGCCAAAAAGTGTGGTAAGAATTGTAGCCTGGTATTGCAGGGGTGCTGTCTGGAGCCTTGAACCAGGTCTCAGTCACTGCACAGATATCGATGTTCTCCATTTTTAGGAGTGCCTCGAGAGAGTGCATTTTGAGGTTTAGACTTCTAGCATTGAGTAGCATTACCTTCAGATTTTGCATGCTTGTATCTGTTACGGTGTTGGTTTTATCCTTTGAACCTTGCCTAAAAAATGCACTATAGGGGTGGCAAGAGCTTTAGCCAGTAACCTGAATCCCAGGGGTGACAGGTGCAGACCATCTCTGGCAAAGCATTGTGGTTTGTCGATCATGTCTTCCCAGGCAGACAAATACTGGATCCTCTTTGAATGACACCGGAAGCTTAGCCAATTGTTGAAGTCAGTCATTTTGTCCTTATACTGTGGTATCATTCTGGGCGAAGGCAGGATGCTACTCAGGGCTAGGGTCATATCTGCCTGGGACACATGATCCAAGAGCTCTTCCATGTCTCTTTTCATGTAGTCCAGGGAGGTACGTCTCAAGTCATTTACTCCAGCATGGACAATGACAGAGTCATATTTGTATTTGCTGTGGAGTGACTTGAGTGCATGCTTTATGTGGCGGATCCTGGCACCCGACAGGCAGCTGACTGTAATTTTCTCCTTGTTCAGCCTCGTGAGTGGGACATCAGTGTGCCTGACTATAGAGTCACCTATGACTAAAGTGTTGGGTACATTGTCTTGCCTTAGGGGCTGTTGTTGGGTGGCACACTGGTGTTGTGAGCTATGTGTCACTTTGGTTGTGACTGGTGTTTGTTTGCGTTTCGGCTTCGGAGGTCCTTGTTGCTTGGGCAGGTTAATGTTAAGGGCCTCTGCATATGTGGGTTTAGTGTTACTATGTGTGGGAGTTGATGGTGTGGGTTTTGAAGGGCTATGAGTTGCTAGAGGTGTAATGCAGGTGTTAGCCTTCTCCTCTTGACTGTCTAGCACAGTCTTGACCGGAGAGAGCTTTGCTTCCAGTTTGGCTATGTAAGTGCATTTCTCACAGGTTGTAGTGTTGGGTGGTAGGAGGAGAGGATTGTCTGTGTACATGAGGCAGTTGCCGGATTGCCCCAGTATGCCCAGATTCACCAGGTGGACAGGAGAAACCACCGGAAGCTGACCCTTGGACATGCCTGTTTAGGTGCTTTTTTGTAAGGTTTAAGAGCTGTTTTCCCTTACCTTTGCAAGGTACTTTGCAATTGTAGGCTGTTTAGTGCCTATGATTAATTACTCCTTATTGACAAGGAGAGCTGAGTGCTTGTATCAGGTTCAGGCTTCCTAGTGCTTTACAGCAGGTTCTAGAGCAAGTGCTAGTCACAGGGTTCTGATTTTAGTGCTACTACTGAAAAACCAGCTAATTTTAAGGGAAAATTTGAAGCGCAGATTTTCTGGCACCTAGAATAGTTTAACTGTAGCCTCATAGTGCTGCACGATGTGAAAAATGTGCAAACACACGAGTTTTTAAGCCAGAAAGTTGAAAGGGATAGAAATCAGCCCAAAAAGGCTAATAAAATTACAATTTCAGAGCTGGAAACCACTCCTATAGCGTTAGATAGGCAGTACAATGCTCACCAGTCCCACTGGTAGGCAGTAGGACTTCCCTCTGCCACAGCAAGGTCTGGATAGCTCTGAGCACAGAAAATAAAGTCCTGAGACAAGCAAGGCCTGGGATATGGACTGGCTAGAAAAGGTGGGAAACGAGCAAACAAGATAGTATTTTTTTTTTTTGTTGTTGAAACAGGCTAAACAATGCAATAATACAGTAAATAAACACAGAAAAGTGTGTAGTCCTAAACAGTAAATGCAATTAAAACTCTACAAAATTAGCAATTTAAAACTTTTTAAATGAAGCAAGGCAAGTGCACAACTGAAAAACGATTTAAGTGGCAGTAATACAGCAGAATAAGTAGCTAGTCTACATATACAGAGAAGTCTATATATACAGAAAAGCAGCTAAAACACAAAAACCCTTCAGATGCAGTGCAACCTAGAGTACTTGAGTTGTAGCAATATTAAAGCAAATACAGTTATAATAAATGCTCTAAAATACTTTTCTACAAAAAATGTCCAACTTTGGACATTTGAAAAGGTGGCCAAGTCTAAGCTTAATGTCAGCTTTTACAATCACTTCAAAACTAGGTATGCCTTGCCTTCTTCCATAACTTTTATTAATGCAGTCTCTAATTTTGAATCAGATCTAAATCTTCCTTGCCAGGAGTTCCTCCTTAAGTGCAACCGTTTTGGCCAAACTAGATTCTCTTGCTAGTGAGGTGAAGGCTGTCTCAGATTTAGCTGTCACTATCATGAGTATTAGATAACTGTTATTGGAGTAAGAAGACAAAATTAGCTAGCTAAACAGTGCATATTCTAAAGCTGAGTCTGAATTATTTCAACTTGCATGTCATTTTGAAACTTTAAAATCTGAAAAGATTGTCTTAAGCCTCCCTACAAAACACGGAGAGAGGGATAAAACCAGAGATTAATTTGTCAGCCAGTGCATTCAACAAATTATGTAATAAATCTAAGAACTTGAATATTAGGCAAACACATACCCCCAAATGTTTGGACATTAATAATTCTTTATTTCAGACAACATAACCTGTCTTTGAGGAACCGGGGAAGGCAGTAGATAGCAGAGAGCTTTCAGAAGTAAAGTCTAATGTTATTCATAGAACTGCTCCACAAAAACTAGTTTCAATAGACCAGTTATTGTCAAATTTCAATCAGTGTTTGAAAAAAAAAACTTGATGATACCTGAGGCACTAAAACAAAAAAAATTCAGTTTAATTAGGCTACAAATTGGTTTTATTAAGATTTACTCCCAGAAGTTCCTCAGAAGGTACATCTCAGTCATAATATGCAGAATCTGTGAGAATCAAAGCAAAGATATGCCAAGGGGGTTATCTGGTTAATTTCTTTGTAAGGTGCATGTATTTGATTCTGTATGCCTGTCTCACTTGAGCCAAGTACATCTTTTTGAAGTCTGCTCAAAATATGGTAATCGACTTAGATATGATTAACAGTTTAATTTTTCTGTGTTGATATTGTAGACATAATAGTATGAACATATTTGCTAAAAACAAATCCCTATCCATTAGGCTGCAATGCATGCCATCTCAGGTAATGGCTTACAAATAGGATATGGCAAGTATACAGCAATTGGACAGGTGACATTTTTGGCTACACTCAGGGTGTCTCATAGGGCTCTGCCCTAGGTCCATACTTGTTTAGATTGCATCTTTCAGATCTATCTTTTTCATCTGAGCTGTTCTACGGTCTATATGCAGATGACTTAAATTTGGGTAAACTGATCACATGTGATACAAATAGGGCATATCTGCAAAAGAAGCTGACTAAACTGACCATTTGGGCACAGGAGAATAATATGCTGATAAATACATCAAAAACTAATCATATGAGATTTGGGAGACATAAATTGAAAGGCAAATTATTAATACAGCACACAGTGATTGAAACTCTATATTCATTTAAGAATCTGTGTATATGGGTATATATATTTTTCTAATCATATCAATCAATTGTTTAATGACTGTTATTGAACTATAGGTTGCATAAAAATATTTATAAAGTCTAGAAAATCAGAAATGATGAAGTAATTGTTTGTTAATTACATTAGACCCAAACATGAGTATGGATTAACAATATGGAAACCTTATAAGAAAACAAGCATGAGTAAGCTGGAAAGAGTACAGTAGAAATATACCGAGGCCATCTATGGAAAGACCTCTCAACTGTCCATATTTTCACAGAATGTCCAGATTTTTGCCTCATATTTTTGGTCTGTTCTTCATTAAATTTGTGGTTTGCTAGCAAATCACTGAGGAATCAAGTCACTAAAAATGGCAGACAATTGAGTTTCAGACTTCATATCCTTCAGCAAAGTCAAGTTAACATAAATCCTGTTATTCTAGCAACTTTCTAAATTTAAAAGAACATGGTTTTAAAGGAACACAATTTTAAAATCTTTCCCCACTTTTGTGCCTTTGTCCTCCCAACACATCAATATTATAGGTAGCTATATCTCTCCAGGTAACAACATCACTACCATGGAATACCTTTTAGAATGCATATCTAACTCCCTACCTCAGGAAACTGTGATACTGGGTGGCTTTAACATAGACTGACTCAATTGTTCTGACAGCAATCCTTCTACCCACATTAATCTCCATGGGTATCCCCAACTGATCCTATCCCCTACTAGAACTGACAAAACATCCAAATGCCAGTCCATACTGGAATGGATTCTTACATCCAATCCCCCCCTTTCATCCCAATCAGGCTGCCTTTCAGACAGCCTGAGTGACCATCAGCTTACCTACCTGATCGATCCAGAACTCACCTTACAAAGTCATACATCTTTCAGAGTTGTTAGGAACAAAAATAACTTTAATCTTGATAATTTCATCTCCTCTCTAAAATGTTATAACTGGAAACCATTCACACAACTAACAATCGACGAAGCAGTCCATTACTTTAATTCTGCCTTCTTACAGATCTTAAACCTGCACGCACCCACCAGAACCATTAAAATCAAAACCAACTATGCCCAGTGGCTAACTAAAGAAACTAAATCCATTCTCAAAGAAAGGGATAAAGCTTGGATACAATTCCACAAAAACAAAACCCAAACTTTAAAACAAAAGCACCTAGAACTCCAGAACAAGCCAAGAAACTAACCAAACTAGATAAAATTAAGTACTACCAAAACATCCAAGAAAAATATGCTCAAAACCCACAAAAATTCTGGGCCGCAGTAACCTCTATACTTACACAAGGGAAAACCACCTCACCAACACCAGTAACTACAAACAACCAAGATAACATTCTCACACAATTTAATTCATATTTCACCAAATCAGTTCAGGCCCTTGCTACCCACAATGTTGCCAACTTCCCTATCCCAGCACCCTACCAAAGTAATACTAACAAACAGGAAAATACCCCTCACTTTAACTTGCACACAGTGTCTATCAAGCTATTTCAAAACTTCTCCATAAACTTAAACCTACCTCCCTAGCTGCTGACAATCTACCAGCAGACTTCCTTCAGATAGCTGCAGAGGCTATTGCATATCATGTTTCCATTCTCATTAACAGAGCCATATTAGAGGGCAAAGTGCCCACCATCTGGAAAACCTCCCACATAATTCTACTGCACAAAGGAGGCAACTCCGTAGAACTCAATAACTACTGGCCCGTCGCTATTCTATCACCATTCTCAAAAATATTAGAAAGAGTTGTGCACACCCAACTGATGCACTACCTCCACATTAATAATCTGTTATGTAAATAGCACGGATTTCGACCGTCCCACAGTACCACCACAGCACTAGTGTCCTTTACTAACACAGTTAACCAGTACAGGAATAGTGGCCAATATGTTTCTACAGTATTCTTGGATCTATCTGAGGCTTTCGATACGGTCGATCACAATATGCTTCTTACACACTAACTACCCCTGATATCAGCCCCTCTTCTTAAATGCTACCTATCAGGATGGCAGCAAGCAGTACAATGGCAAAACCAACTGTCTGCCTATCTACCAGTATCCTTAGGAGTCCCTCAGGGATCTGTCCTTAGCCCATTACTCTTCTCAGTGTTCACCAATCATCTGTTCTACTCTACACCTAATGCCTACATAGTATAATATGCAGACAATACCACCCTTATCTGCACTGCCCCCACACTAGATGACCTTCACTCCCTAACCCAAAACTGTTTTTCTGCTGCTGAAACATGGTTCTCTAACTCCCACCTAATTCTCAACCCCAACAAAACAAAACTTCTTCTCTTTAGCCCAAGTCAATCTCCCCCCTCAAGTGACAAATTTATCTTATTGTCCATCAACAAAACCAAGATCACTCCAACCACCCACACAAAACTATTAGGTGTAGAAATAGATAATAACCTGAGATTTGACATCCATATATCCCAAACTATCAAAAAAGTCCATAAAAAACTAGGCCTCCTCTAACGTAACAAACTATTCCTCACTAAACATACTAAAACAACAATTGCTAGAACACACCTCTTATCTACCCTCCTCTACACTTCCCCTGTTCTAACTAAGCTACAGAAGGCTGGCCCAGACAAACTAGAATCTTGCTAAGACAAGGTTGCCAGGTTTGCCTCAGGGTCCTCACACAAAACTCATCACTGTGTCCCACTCAAAAAACTAAACTGGCCAGAGCTGCATCACTTTCTTAAAATCAATCAACTTGTACATAAGCTGTAATACCACCCTGATAAAATCCCAGCACTGCGGGAACAAATCCAACCCTATACTACTACTAGAACCCTAAGATCTAGTAATCAGAATCATCTAAATGTCAGTAAATTTAATAATGAAGCTGGTAAATCCTTCTTTAGCTGTTCTATTTCTAAAGCTTGGAATACTTTACCTAGCTACCTGACTCTGCCATACAGTTCATAAAACTCTTGAAAACACGCTATATGGACAAATAGTCTTGCTCCTGTGACTCCCCAGGGTGAAGAACTAATGTACAAACTAATACCTGTCATTCCTATATTCTAACCCTTTTGTATAGTGTAACATATACTACTACAAGCTGTTACAATCAGTCATGTCTTTGAAATTCACTACTGTATGTATACCTTACTATGTTATGTTGCTCTATGACTCCCATGCATTGTCTTTTACTCTGTTATATCTTGAAATGGCTGTTTTACTATGTTATATGAGTTTGCTACTATGTGCTATGTATGCTATGCAATGCATTATATTCTCTGTATTACGTACTAACTGCTATGTATATTTCTAATCTGGAGCTTTTCTCCTCGGGCCTCCACTGAAAATGAACCTGTGTCCAGTTGGACTATCCCAGTCAACAAATGTAAAATAAAATAAATAAATAAATATTTTAGGCCTTGTCCAGATTTCTTGTGCTAAGAGGTTGAGAGGTATGGCCATGGATGTGAAAATTTAAACTATTACTAAAGACTAAAATACTTAATTTGTACAGTGTCTTGTGTAGATATTTAAGAGGAAAAGAAAGGCAGACCAAGGCAGGTGATGAAGACTGGTTAAACACAAGCCAAACAATTCAAATAGATGAATAACGAGTCAACACGGCCAAACCCAATAAAGTTGCATTTCCAAAGTTTAATAAAACAGCATAAAAATGTTAAATAAAAATGCTAAAAACATCCAAGAGAAAGACAAGAGCTTTCACACCTATCCAGGTGCTTTTTCAGAGCTAAAGAAGCACCTGGATAGGTGTGAAAGTGCTTGTCTTTCTCTTGGATGTTTTTAGCATTTTTATGCTGTTTTATTTAAATTTTTATGTTGTTTTATTAAAATTTGGAACTGCAACTTTATTGGAATCAGCCATGTTGACTGGTTATTCTTCTATTTGGATATTTCAGAGGAGAACCAAGGAAGACAAGTACAAACACTTTAATCATGAAGAAAGACATAAAAGCCTGCAGCTGGTCCCCAAAATTTATTGACACATAAGAGCTTTTGTCAAGCCCAATGCAAAACTTCATCAGATAAATCCCAAAACAAAAAATCTCTTTAAATAATGAAAAAAGTAATCACATGACCCAATAAATTTAAACATTTAAATGTATAAGAACACATACAAAATACACATATTTCAAAACCTATTTAAAGTATATTAAAATACCACATCCTGAATTTACTAGAAAGGCTCACCCAGACTCTGCTACACTTTGCTGTGAAGGAAAGGTTAGTTTGCTTTTTATTTGTTATATTTTGTATTACTTTATTACCTTTTTGAATACTGTGATTTTTTCTTTACCTTGTGTTTTACTTGTATTCTACTTTTAACTGCATATTAAAACGTCAAATGAGACCACAGCTCTGTCTCCTGTGAGTCAGGCAGAAATTAGAACTGATCAATTAAGGATTCATACATAAGATAGAAGAAGTCACTTAAGGCTAATCATTTGTGAAGTGAGGGGGTGGAGCTAGGAACTAAATGTTTTATTTAAGGGGTAAAATAAAACATTTCAGAGCTTTACTAGAAAGGCTCACCCAGACTCTGCTACACTTTACTGTGAAGGAAAGGTTAGTTTGCTTTTTATTTGTTGTATTTTGTATTACTTTATTGGCTTTTTGTATTTTGAATACTGTGATTTGTTTTCTTTACCTTGTGTTTTACTTGAATTCTGCTTTTAACTGCATATTAAAACTTCAAAAGAGACCACAGCTCTGTCTCTTGTGAGTAAGGCAGAAATTAGAACTGATCAATTAAGGACTCATACATAAGATAGAGGAGGTCACTTAAGGCTAATCATTTGTGAACTGAGGGGGTGGAACTAGGAACTAAACCTTTTATTTAAGGGGTAAAATAAAACATTTCAGAGCTTTACTAGAAAGGCTCACCCAGACTCTGCTACAATTTACTGTGAAGGAAAGGTTAGTTTTCTTTTTATTTGTTGTATTTTGTATTACTGTATTGACTTTTTATATTTTGAATACTGTGATTTGTTTTCTTTGCCTTGTGTTTTACTTGTATTCTGCTTTTAACTGCATATTAAAACTTCAAAAGAGACCACAGCTCTGTCTCTTGTGAGTCAGACAGAAATTAGAACTGATCAATTAAGGACTCATACATAAGATAGAAGAGGCCATTTAAGGTTAATCATTTGTGAACTGAGGGGGTGGAGCTAGGAACTAAACCTTATATTTAAGGGGTAAAATAAAACATTTCAGAGCTTTACTAGAAAGGCTCACCCAAACTTTGATATACTTTGCTGTGAAGGTAAAGTTAGTTTGCTTTTTATTTAGGTTGCTTTGTATTACTTTATTGGCTTTTTATATTTTGAATACTGTGATTTGTTTTCTTTACCTTGTGTTTTACTTGTATTCTGCTTTTAACTACATATTAAAATTTCAAAAGGGGGCACAGCTCTGTCTCTTGTGAGTCAGGCAGAAATTAGAACTGATCAATTAAGGACTCATACATAAGACAGAACAGGTCACTTAAGGTTAATCATTTGTGAACTGACGGTGTGGAGCTAGGAACTAAACCTTCTATTTAAGGGGTGAAATAAAATATTTCAGAGCTTTACTAGAAAGGCTCACCCAGACTCTGCTACATTTTGCTGTGAAGGAAAGGTTGGTTTGCTTTTTATTTGTTGTATTTTGTATTACTTTATTGGCTTTTATGTTTTGAATACTGTGATTTGTTTTCTTTACTTTGTGTTTTACTTGTATTCTGCTTTTAACTGCATAATAAAACTTCAAAAGAGACCACAGCTCTATCTCTTGTGAGTCAGGCAGAAATTAGAACTGATCAATTAAGAACTCATACATAAGATAGAAGAGGTCACTTAAGGTTAATCATTTGTGAACTGAGGGGGTGGAGCTAGGAACTAAATCTTCTATTTAAAGGGTAAAAATAAAACATTTCAGAGCTTTACTAGAAAGGCTCACCGAGACACTGCTACACTTTGCTGTGAACGAAAGGTTCGTTTTCTTTTTATTTGTTGTATTTTGTATTACTTTATTGTCTTTTTCTATTTTGAATACTGTGATTTGTTTTCTTTACCTTGTGTTTTACTTGTATTCTGCTTTTATCTGCATATTAAAAATTGAGAAGAGACCACAGCTTTATCTCTTGTGAGTCAGGCAGAAATTTAGAACAGATCAATTAAGGACTCATACATAAGATAGAAGAGGTCACTTAAGGTTAATCATTTGTGAACTGAGGGTGTGGAGCTAGGAACTTAACCTTCTATTTAAGAGGTAAAATAAAACATTTCAGAGCTTTACTAGAAAGGCTCAACCAGACTATGCTACACTTTGCTGTGAAGGAAAGGTTAGTTTGCTTTTTATTTTTTGTATTTTGTATTACTTTATTGGCTTTTTATATTTTGAATACTGTGATTTGTTTTCTTTACCTTGTGTTTTACTTTTCTTCTGCTTTTAACTGCATATTAAAACTTCAAAGCAGACCACAGCTCTGTCTCTTGTGAGTCAGGCAGAAATTAGAACTGATCAATTAAGGACTATACATAAGTTAGAAGAAGTCATTTAAGGTTAATCATTTGTGAACTGAGGGTGTGGAGCTAGGAACTAAACCTTCTATTTAAGGGGTAAAATAAAACATTTCAGAGCTTTACTAGAAAGGCTCACCCAGATTCTTCTACACTTTGCTGTGAAGGAAAGTTTAGTTTGATTTTTATTTGTTTTATTTTGTATTACTCTATTGGCTTTTTATATTTTGAATACTGTGATTTGTTTTCTTTACCTTGTGCTTTACTTTTATTCTGCTTTTAACTGTATATTAAAACTTCAAAAGAGACCACAGCTTTGTCTCTTGTGAGTCAGGCAGAAAGTTTTTCCTCACCCACCCACTCTGTTACTGTTTTTTTCTTATTACCACTGTCTTTTTAGTTGCCCGCCTCTTATGTTAATTTGACCATATATCTCCTTTCCTCTCTGCTTTCACTGGCTTGTGAGAGTAAGCACACAATTATCATTTTGTGAAATCTCTCCCCTTCAACTATTTAAATTTATTGGCCATCCTACTGTATTCCATAGTACCAGAATACAAAAGTGACCACCCCCTTTCAATCTATCTTGCTGTTTTAAAAATAGTGGCTCTCCACTAAAACTTAACTTTTTAGACAGGTAAAACTTAAGTTACCTACGTTCACATTTAAACAAACAGCAGGTTTTTTATATATTTTTTTATATATTTTGTTTTAAAGGAATTTTTAAGCATGTGGAATAGTGCATAGTCTCTTTAAAATGTTAATTGGTAGTGCTTTCTAATTAACCTAGGATTTTCAAGGTATATAAGACACCTGATTCAACAACATGGTGTCACTTGATAAAGCTCAGAATTCCTCTGAGCGAAAGCGCTTGTGTTTTATTATTCTGTGGTTCTGAATAAAGGAATTATTTGAATTCGTTTGGTGCCTAACTGGATTTACTGAATCTGCCTTGGTGAACTTACAACAAGTTGTTCCATTTCCTGGCTGTGTGTGCATTTACTTCCTACGTTCACATTTAACTTATCTAGTGCACACTGCAGGGTTTAGGATAAACCATTTTTTTCATCTTACCTTTAAGCATCCCTGTGACTAGCACTTACTCTAATCCCTGCTGGAAAGCACTAGGAAGCCTTAAACTGACACAAGCACTCTCCTTGTTAATAAGGAGAAATTAATCATAGGCACTAAACAGCCTATAATTGCAAAGTACCTTGCTATGGTAAGGGAAAACAGCTCCTGTACTTTACAAAACAAGCACCAAACCAGGCATGTCCAAGGGTCAGCTTCTGGTGATTTCTCCTGTCCACCTGGTGAATCTGAGAATACTGGGGCAATGCACCAATTGCCTCATGTACACAGACAACCCTCTCCTCCTACCACCCAACACTACAACCTGTGAGATATGCACTTACATAGCCAAACTGGAAGCAAAGCTCTCTCCACCCAAGATTGTGCTAGACAGACAAGAGGAGAAGGTTAACACCTGCACTACACCTCAAGCAACACACAGCCCTTCTAAACCCACACCACCAACACCCACACATAGCAACACTAAATGCACATATGCAGAGGCCCTTAACTGTAACCTGCCCAAGCAACAAGGTCCTCCGAAACTGAAAAGCAAACAAACACCAATCACAACCAAAGTGTCACATAGCTCACAACACCAGTGTGCCACTCAACAACAGCCCCTAAGGCAAGACAACGTACCTAACACTTTAGTCATAGGTGACTCTATAGTCAGGCACACTGATGTCCCACTCATCAGGCTGAACAAGGAAAAAATTACAGTCAGCTGCCTGTCGGGTGCCAGAATCCACCACATAACGGATGCACTCAAGTCACTCCACAACAAGTACAAATATGACTCTGTCATTGTCCATGTTGGAGTGAATGACTTGACACGTACCTCCCTGGACTACATGAAAAGAGATATGGAAGAGCTCTCGGATCATGTGGCTCAGGCAGGTATGACCCTAGCCCTGAGTAGCATCCTGTCTTTGCCCAGAATTATACCACAATATAAGGACAAAATAATAGACTTCAACAATTGGCTAAGCTTCTGGTGTCATTCAAAGGGGATCCAGTATCTTCCTGGGATGATATGATTGACAGACCACGATGCTTTGCCAGAGATGGTCTGCACCTGTCCCCCCTGGGATTCAGGTTACTGGCTAAGGCTCTTGCCACCCCTATAGTGCCTTTTTTAGGCAAAGTTCAAAGGACAAAACCACCACTTTAAGAGGTACTAGCATGCAAAATCTAAAGGTAATGCTACTCAATTCTATAAGTCTAAACCTCAAAATGCACTCTCTCAAGGCACTCCTAAAAATGGAGAACATTGATATCTGTGTAGTAACTGAGACTTGGTTCAAGGCTCCAGAGAGCACCCCTGCAATACCAGGCTATAACACTTACCACACTTTTTGGCCACCAAACCAGGATCAAAACACTAAAGGTGGAGGAGTGTCCTTATTCACCAAGGATATTTACACCACCAGGCTAGTTGCCCAACACAATGTGTCTGAAATTCTCCAGGTGCAACTAACACTAGGTAAGACTGCAATCCAAATTGTAGCTTGCTACAGATCCCCCACCATTCCTCAAGATGATCACTACATCTTTCTAAACATACTGGAAAATATTAAGATACAACCAAACACCCTAATACTGGGTGATTTCAACTACCCTACCATTAACTGGGAAAACTACTTGTGTACCAACACCTTTGCCCAACGGTTCTTGGGATTCATAAATTCCAATGCCCTGGATCAACTAATCCATAGTCCCACCAGGGGCTCCAATATCCTATACCTGGTCATTACCAACATGGGAAACCGATGCTCCACATCTATGGTCACCCCCCTTGTTGGTCAGGTCATACCATAAGCTAATCACCCTTAACATCCACATCCCACCCCCAGTAAGGAAACCTCCATAAAAAACTTCTCCAAAGTCAACTTCATGCTACTCAAGTCAGAAGTGACAAACTTCATGACACCCATGCAGATGGGAACTGAAAGTTCGACTGCTGAGTCCTACACTAAAGCACTGTATGAGCACATCCACTCATGTATGAATCGTGCCATCCCAAATAGAACCAAGATGCTCTTCTCCAAAAAAGGAAGCCAGTCTGGCGGTCCCCTGCCATAAACAAACTTTACAACAAAAGGAAGAAACTGTTGCAGGAAAGAAGAAAATCCCAGGATGCAAAAAACTCCCTTACCAGCCTCAGTAAGAAACTGAGATCCCTCATAAAATCCTCCAAAGCTAGTTACGAAAATAAAATTGCCAAAGATTCCAAAGACAACCACAAGGCATTCTATAACTATGTCAAGAATCTAAATGGCAATGCTCAGATCTGCCCTGAGCTACAACAGAATGGCATTAAATATACTGATCCCAAGGATATTGCCAATATCCTGGCAGATTGATTCAGTGCCAACTTCACCCCCCTCTTACCCCCTAAATGGCCCATCTCAATACCAGAAGATTGCCAAATTCTGGTAATAACGGCCACACAGGTAAAAAATGTAGTCTCCAAAGCTAAGAATACAGCATCCATGGGACCAGATGACATCCCGGGCTGTGTGCTACATGAACTACAAAATGAACTGGCACCTCACCTAAGTGTCATGTTT
Organism: Protopterus annectens; assembly: GCF_019279795.1. Classification (NCBI taxonomy): domain Eukaryota; kingdom Metazoa; phylum Chordata; order Ceratodontiformes; family Protopteridae; genus Protopterus; species Protopterus annectens. The sequence continues at coordinate 644,510,881 of NC_056736.1, forward strand.
AATCATACCCTCACCTCAGGCTTCGTGCCCACTGAGTGGCGCACAGCTACAGTTATCCTACTCCACAAGCTCAATGCCAAGAAATGTATAGTTATCCCCTTTGGGAAAAAACATGTACCCGTGAATTACCACATAGGTGGCAGTACACTAAACACCAAAAGTGTGATAAGAGACTTAGGGACACAGCTGGACAGTGGTCTCACCTTCAATAACCACAGAGTTTGAGATGAAGAGATGTGAAGGAGGAGTAAATGGATGCAGGATAAAGTAAGATCTACTGTCTGTAATAAAGGAGGAGTTCTACCCTATGGGAGCATGTGGAAGGTGGATTTAGTCTAGCGGGGGGTGACACAGTTACAAATCCAGTTGTCTAGAAGGTGTGTTTTTAGGGATTTTTTAAAACTGAGTTAGTGATGTAGTAGCTGATATGTGAGTGGGGAGAATGTTTCATTTTTTTGCTATAACGTTTGAGGAAGGGGAGACATCTGCAGAGTTATTGGCATAATAATATGTAGGAGAGGTTTATTATTGGAGAGTAAGACTCTAGTAGTTAGTTAGTGAGAAGGTTGTGGGTCATGACATAGTCCATAACTTGACTATGTATACACCTCGCAAGTATTTTGGATAGAGGTGAAAGTATTGTAATAGGCCAATAATTAACTCCTTTGAGTTACCTCCTTTGTGGAGTAGAATAATGTGTGAGATATTCCAGATCTCAGGGACTATATTTTCAGATAATGAACAGTTGATAAGAATGGATACAGGGTATGCAATGGCATCGGCAGCTATTTTCAGAAATTCAGCTGGCAGTTTATCGGCAGCTAGGGTGGGAGGTTTAAGTTTCTTAAGAAGTTTTTTAATTAAATCAGTAGAGACAGGTTAGAAGGAAAAGCCATTGTTGTTATTGTTGATATTGGATGGTTGGTTGAAAGAAGGAGAGCTTTGAGAGTTGATAAGTACCAAAATGGATTTCATGAAGAATTTGTTTAAATGGGTGGCAACAATGAGTGAGGTATCAGTTATGGTTGGGGGGGGGAGTACTCGATTTACCAGGGAGGAGAATGTTGTTAATGGTTGACCAGAATTTTGGGGGGTTATTGTGGTATCTGGTTTGCATTATGTGGTAGTATGTAGTTTTGCCAGTTTTGACAGATTTCTTTGCCTTATTTCAGAGTTCAAGAAATGCCTGCTTGTCATTAAGGGATCCAGTTCTGTGCCAGTGGGCCCAGGCTTTATCTCTAAATTTCAAGAGAGATCTAGTGGCTTTGCTCATCTAGGGAGCATAATTGGGTTTGATTCTTATAGTTGGGAGGAGCATGGGAGTTTAAGATATTGAGGAAGGTAGTGTTAAAGTACTGGATGGTTTCATCAAGGTTGAGGTTTTCGAGAGGAGTCCAGTTACAGGCTTTGAGAATATTAATAAAGTTAGATGGAATTAAGTCCTTTTTGTTTCTGACTGTTTGGTAATTGGTGGGTTTGTCCTGAAATGTGTGATGTCTTATTACATACGTAGGTAAATGATCACTCAGGTTCTTGGGGAGACATCCTGATTGGAAGATAACAGTTGGTCTGTTTGTCAGGATCCAGTCAAGAATTGAATATCTTTTGGTTGATTTTTCAGTTCTAGTGGGAGCCTGGATGAGCTGAGAGACTCTATGGAGGTTGGTGAAGTTGGTAGGATAGTTGGAGTTACAAGTTAACCTGTCAATGTTGAAGTCTCCTAGGACAAAGGATTCCTGTTGGAAGAACTCAGAGGCCCATTCAAGTAGGGTCTCCAGTGAGGGTATGTTGTTGCCTGGTGGTATATAGCAACCAATTATACTGATAGATTTTCTGGGGTTGATTTTTAGTTTTGCAAGTAGGATTTCTGCATTACCTAACTTAGGTGGGAGTATATCCCAGTTTTCTATGTTTAATAGACTTTTAAATAGTAAGGCTACACCACCTCCTTTTTACATGTATGATCATTACATAGTATGTTATAGCCTGGTGCTAAAATTTCATTATTGGAAGTGTCAGGTTTAAGCCAAGTTTCTGTCAATAGTACTAAGTCTGGAGAATATAGGGAAAGATTAGCATGTAGGTCATGGACATTTTTGCCAATACTTCTGACATTCATATTTAGTATCAGCAGATCATTAGTTTTACTAGGAAGTTGGAGTCTGTTAAGTTAAGAGATGGACTGTTCGTATGTTGTATATTGTTAATAGATGGGCCAATATTAGGATGTATGTCTCCACTGAGAGATAGTCTGAATGCAATGTTTACTTTTGTTCTTATGAAGTTTGCTAAGAATTTGTCATATTTGGTAGATAGTTTATTGGAATGATGAAAGAGTGGGACATGCTTGAGGTAATGAGGAATGATGTTTATATGTAGAATAGATGGGTAGATGGAGCTAGTGAAAGGTGTTGATGTTGTGGGGTCAGTTTTAGTGGTAGGATGGTGAGGTAGTTCAATAGGTGGAATGTTATGATAAGCCATAATATGTGCTAGTAATATAAGGTCAGAAGAAGTATTACCTGTGTGTAAATTTTTAGGTGAAGCATAATTGGATATATGGTAGGTAGAGTAATTGTTTGAGGTACTTGAGTTGTTATGTAGAACTAGCTATGGGGGTATTATTTAGCTAATTGTGTTAGTAATTCCTTAGATTTAATTTATGGTGGTAGTTTCAGCTAGTGTGGTTATATATATATATACATATATATATATATATATATATATATATATATATATATATATATATAGGAGTGATAGTTTTATAGAGGTAAAAATTGCATGAATGAATGGTATGGGAGTGATAGGTGCACATCTATAAAATGGTGGGATGTAGACGGATGGAGGACTAGAATAGGGTGATTTGGCAATCAGGTGATTGTGCAGTTCTGTGATTGGCTGAGAGGCTAGTATGGAAGTGGTGTGATGGTGTATTGAATCTGGTGTATTGATATTAGTAGAAGCTGTGGTGGAGGAGAGGCCTTTGAAGTATAAATGTGAGGAAAGATGGGGTGGTTGGGAATGGAGGTAGGGTAGGGGAGTGGAGTGAAGCCTAAGCATAGCAAGGGTGGAACGGAGTGGGCTGCAACCAGATCACAGAGTGTGCAAAAGAAAACAATCAACAAGAAAGTATCATTATTTTCTACAAAGGTTGAGTAGGTTAGCAGAACCCTTCTCTATTTAAAGACAGTACGGGACAAATTAGACAAAGTAAGAAATAAAAGTATCGACTAATTGGAAAGGAGGCAGCAAAAAATAGGAAACAAAAGCTCCATGCTACTCCTAAGACAAAGGAAGGGTAGCGACATACGTTCTTAGTGCTGTAAAATATGCAGTCAGTGGTTAATACTAGTGCAGAGAGGGGGAGAGAGATTTTTGGTAGCTAGAAGATACAGAGTTGTAAATATAGTGAGAATAGGAAGGGGGAGCAGACAGCTGAGTCTAGTGTGCATGCCTCTTAGTCAGTGTAAGGTAAAGGAGACCAAAATGCATAGCTTATGTAGAACAATCAAATACAATAGTTGAAGTATGTATTCAGTGGACTGTGTTTAGTAGAGTGCCCAAGAAGTGAAACGTACTTTAGCCACTTAAGAGCTGTATGCTCTTAAAGAAGCAGGATGTAAGCCACAGCAACCTTGTCTTATGTAGCACTGAAAAACTGTAGGTGCATGGGCTATCTTTCTTAGGATAGCAGGTGTCCCTTTGAGTGGTTTAGTCACTTAAGAGCTGTACGCTCTCAAAGATGCAAGATGTGAGCCGAAGCAACCATGTCTTATTTAGCATTGAAAAACTGTAGGTGCAGGGGCCTTCGAAGTGGGCTCTCTAAGTTCCAAAGCTGAATTGCTTTTGTTCTGTTGTAGTACACTTTCATTCCGGTGATAACATTATCCAAAACAGAGTGCAATACACATATTTAGATATGACATTACAGTGATGAAAGGTATTTCAAACAGCAGGTACCTTATCGGCACACTAAGAACTCAGCAGTTGCAGGGAAAAAGCTGTTTAATGCGCATAAGGTATGAGTGGATGAAAGGTGTGAATGGAAAGGCTTGAATGGAGTAAAGAAAGTAAAAAATGTAAGTAAACATATGTAATTGATAGGAGCTATCCTAATGCACAACATTATGTGGACAGTTTGAGATTATGTCACCGAAACAGTTATCACTCTATTTTATTTATTTATCCTTTATTGACCACTTTAGTCCCACTAGTGTTGTGGCCTCATTTTAAGGAGACCCTAGGTGGCATTTATACTGCTAGAGGAAATGTGGCCAGGGAAATGGGGAACATTCCTCTACTATTTGCAACAGATTTTGTGAGATCTTTCGCATCTACTTGAGTTGCCACAAACTCAAGCAGATGAGACCTCAATTTAATGTTTTATCCAAATGAAGACTCACTCAGGAATGCAGCACTCCCCCTTATGCTGCATTACAGTGTCAGACATCCATCCACCTGGTGTGGGAATAGAATCCACAGTGTTCTGCACTAAAGGTGAATGTGCTACCTGTTGCACCACATCCACTTATGCTGTAATGCAGTGTTGGCAATCCATTCACCTGGCATAGGAATAGAACCCACAATTTTTGCATCAAAGTCCTGTGTGCTACCTGGTGTGCCACTGACATAGCTCTGTCAATATGAACCTAGTTTGAGAATGTGTTAACTCATTAGCACCTATGTGATGTGGAATATCACACCTCTAGCAGCCTACACCATACCTCTCAACCACTTAGCCCAAGAAATCTGGAGAAAGCCTTACATAATGGCAGGACAAAGGCCCAAAAATAGGGACTGATTTTAAATATTACTCTTATAAACTTAGAAACTAGCTAGAATAACAAGTTTTGCATTAAAATGCATTTCTAAAGGTTATGAAGTCTGAAACACAAATGTGTGTCATTATTTAGTGATTTCATTCCTCAGATCATCTCAGTAATTTGCCAAAAACATAAAAATTTTATGAGGAACAGACCAAATTTTGAGGCAAAAATTTGGACATTCTCTGAAGATCTGTATAGTTGAGTGGTATGGCCTACACACATCCTTGCATTTCATTTTCTAAAAAAATCAACTTACAAGCATAAGATAAACAAATGTAAGCATTTAAAAGCTATTAAAACTGTATAAATAGCAATGTTATCAGTAAGATGTATCTTTTATACCAACAACTGGCAGTGCATTCATAGTCTTTCCATAAATACTATAATATATTATAATGCACAGAAACCTAGAGTTACATTTTTTGCTAAACTTTCATTAACAAATTGTCATCCCTTGTAAACTGTACAAACTAGACATATATTGTTATAACACTTTTGTTAACTAAACATAAGAGTTAAAATGACAGCAATAAATTCCTCTCTGGATGAAAGTTTATTGAGATATTTGCAGAAATATGAAAACATGTGCTTGATTGTACAATTTAGCAGTGTAATTAATACTGAAAATCTCTCAAGGTGTGCAACGTACAGTGCAAATATCAGTGACAGTTTTCTTCAACAGTATCTATTTCACTTGATGCTCTACTTTGTAAGGCATTTGTTTTTTGAAGCATTAAGTACATATGAAAATATTGCTTATTGTTATAATTACTAAGAAAAAAAACTTGCAGTATCTACAGTATATAGCGATATAAATGGACACTGACAATGAATTTTCTTGTCTCACACCATAGCATTTCACACCATATCCCTCAATAGCATGTAGGTCTCTCAGTTATGAAAATATAAAATAAATATGAAAATATGAATAATAAGTGGCAAAAAGTAATTAATTTCTCACTGTGGAACATCCTACATTCACAATCTTAGATCCATTTTGTTCATTTTTCCTTGCCCTTTCTAATACTGCCTATTATTTTCTGTTCAGTCACTTAGTTAAAGAAGCAAGACCCAGCAAAATGTTCGGATTTCATAAGGAGCTATGGGTGTGAACTGGGCAAATAGAAAAAAGGCTTTATAGGCTTGAATGAGTTAATAATTCATGTGCTGTTTCAGTAACTGCAATTTCTACAAAGACAACTTGCTATACCATGTAGAGCGATAGTTTTGTTACTTCTCTCCGCTGCTGTGTGAACTTGAAGCAGAAGTATAAAAGTTGGGAATGGTTTTGAAGTGCCCATCCATATCGGGGTGCAAGATACCAGCACCCCTGCAAAAAAATACTCTGAAGTTCATAGAAAGTAGTTTCATCTTGTGGTCTTTGGAGTGTCAGCATTTGCTGAAGCCATAGAAGTTGATCTGTCAACATGAGTCCAGTAATTTATAAGTACTTGGTAATGAACGGGAACCAAACGAGGTTCAGAAGTTCTTATGGTTAATTGTTATTTTTATGTCCTGTCCTTCAAAATACTTGATTGCCATATCTTCACACTCATATTTTGATTTCTCATATACATCATAAGACAATACTTGAAGGAAGCTAAGCTTGATTTCTTTTGATTGTAAAGGGATGCTTGCTCTATGATGTTGTAAGGCATTGTATAATATAGTTGACAATTTTTTCCATTACTGGTATTTGTTTTTAATATTACATTTCCAAATCATGTGCTAGTCCCCCAGCAGGGCATTCCAGGCATATATTTTTAAACAGAATTGTATTAGATACTGACAATAGACCAGACAGAGATCCCTTCTAAGTAGCCTATAAGAAAAATGATAAAATGACAATCTCTGAACTCTAGCTCAAGTTTTCTAACCTTATGATTTTTTCTTTTTTGTTAACAATAACAATTTTCAAGTTGCTTTAGGTGACTTGTTGAAAGGTTATAAAGTTCAGAGCTGTATTCAATACTGGGTGTCTGACCAGTGAAGTATAAAGTGGCACAACATTTTCCCTCAAGTAACTAGGTATGTTTAGAATTACATGGGCTACAGAATATGTTTATCTAAGTTTGGCAGATACTCGCTGATAAAACTTTAAATTGTTGGCTACTATGGTCCAGATAACTTTAATGATGTTACCATTTTTTGCATAATTTGACCATTTGTTTTGCAGTTATAGTTTATATCTTTTGTGCCAAGCCTCATACTGGTAGGCAAAAAAGAGGTTAAGAGAGTAGTCACAATGGTAAAGATGAAAGTGTCAGAGAAACTCTGTCAGCTTCTATGAAGTGACTCAGCAGATGTCACAAAAAGCTGTATCAGGCTGGAATGCAGTGAAAGAAAGATAAAAAGGCAGTCAGCAGATGCTATTCCTAAGAGATCCAAGCAAGAATCTACTCACCAATCTAGAGGACATCAGTGGAAGATGAACAGAGTACTTTAATCTTCCCTGAATAATTCCAGTTTTAGTATATGTGCTGCCAAAGCTTTAAGAAGCTTCTGAATGAAGAAAACATCACAGAAGTTGTACTGCCACAGACACAGCCTCTAATGAAATAGAAAGGAGAATCCAGACTAGAAGTACAAAGTGTTCATAGGTTCAAAGGTGTGTACTGTGCTAACAACCACAGGGGTCTTTTTAAGCCTAGCCATGCATCCCAGACGTATCCAACAAGTTTGGTACCCTAGAGTTTATTTTTAGTGACGTGTAAGTTAGGGCATAGGTAGTCAAACATTTACGTTTTTCTCTATCCATTAAGGATATAGATAACAGACCAGGGATGAACTTCTGATTCTCCATCCTCTGGTCCAGGTTACATTTGAATAGGGTCAGGGAAGAACTCTGCTTCACATGCATGGGAAGCCTGTTCCAGAGAAGGGGTATTCTCTGAGTCACATACCTGTCCCTCCAACATGTCCAATTTATGTTGAAAACAAGGTTTAAGTTTCTGGATCAGGTAGTTCTGGTGCTATTTGTTTTGCGGATATGCAAGAGGTCTATCAGAGCAAAATCTTGGGGTGCTTTGTGTGCCAGACATAGATCACCTCTCAAGAGTCTGTAGGAGACAGAGTATAGTGATAGGGCTTTGAGATTCACAATGAACATGTTGTTAAAGCCCTGCATTATTTTTGTGAGAAACCTCTGTGGGCATTTCATTTGTTGCATATGCCTGCTCAAGTACATACTGAAATCTACTCTTAGGGATGTTATCAATAACATAGGTTCCTGGGGTAGACAACTTCCCAAAGAGTACTATTATGCATTTCATAGCATTGTGTTTTAAACCATGTCTATAGCACCAGTTATTTGTCTGTATTAGCCCTTCCCGGAGGATATTAGTGTCTTGGGGGGGGATTCTATAGATGCACACTTAGTCATCCAGAGGCCCTGGATGCTGTCCTTAACTTCTGAGAAGTAGATGCCAAAATGAAGAGGACTCAGTACTGAGCCCCGAGGGATTCCACTAGAGACTAGCCTCTTAGTGAAGGTGGACTCCCCTATCCTAACTTCCCGGGTCCTATCAGAGGACCAGCTGGCAATCCAGCATGTATCATAGAGGTTTATGCCTAATTCAGTGAGTTTTTTACAATGCCCATTTGGAGTATTGTATCAAATGCCTTGGCCAGGTCAAGGTAGGCAGTATGCACAATTTTGCCCTCATTCATTCCCTTGGTGACCTTCTTGAAGAAGTCTAACAGACTGAGTTGGCATGATCTTTAGTTGACAAAACTGAAATGAGTTAGATCTAGAGTCTGTAAGTTTCTAATGTCATTATTAACCATTTCTATGAGAATTCTTTCCATGGCTTTGCATATCAGACTAGTCAGACTAATGGCTCTGTAGTTTCTAGGGTCCATAGAAGCAATGACTGTTGCCATTCTCCATTCACATTGCATGAAGCCTGACTGGAGACTATGGTCAAGTAGTAACTCCAGTGGTCCCGATATGTTATATTTCATGCTATTTAGCAGGCATCCTGGGGTATTATAGGAGTCCATCGATGTGGTGTCCTGGCCTTGGAAAGTGTGTTTAGGACCTGTTCCCTAATGATGGTTAGGAGGGTTATGTTAGATGATATTTTCTTGAGGTGCGACTGGGTGGGGGTGGGGGGTAAAACTGGAACTGAATTTGTCGGCCAGTAGGTTTGCTATATTTTCCAGCTCCATGTATTTGGCTCCATTCACAACTCTGCACATTGTTGTGTACAGCCTTTGAGGTTATAGACATAGCTAAAAAAAGCCTTTGTGGTTGTCCTAGGCCTGGGAGGCTATTTTTCCTCAGAATTGGCTTTGGTAAACCTGATTTGCCCACTGAGTCATTTCTTTAGATTGCTGAGAGAGTTTTTATCCTGCTGGGCATTGTATTTCCTGCCTTTTGCTGAGTCATTTCTTTAAATTGAAGACAGAGTGTATATCTGGATGTATACTGAATGATCAAACTTTCAAAAGTTTGACTGTCATATGGTTGACATCATATGATCGAATTTTTGAACGTTCGAACATTTTAACGGAGATCTCCTTACAGTGCGGAATGGGAAGATCTCCCCTTTCTGCACTGTAGTGCGATCTCAGAGTTGGTATATTTAAAGGGTAGGGGGTGCGGGGGAGGGGTCACAGCCCCCCAGATGGGGGTTGAGGGGGGCTTGCCCCCTGCTTAAAACATTCAGGTAGGTTATTTGTGTAGTTTATTTTTTTTATTAGATTTTCAAACTTAAAAGTTCGATCATATGGTGTTGACCATATGACACTTGAACTTTTGAAAGTTCAGTTATCTAATATAGACCCTTTATATCCTGCTAGGCATTGTATTTTGCTTTGACTTTCTTTCGTATGATATGTACAGCCTATTGATGTTTGGATTCCACCAGGGTGGCTTGTTTTTGAGTTTGTTCCAAGCTTATTTCTGGTAGACACAGCTGTCTCTATACATTTATTAACATAATTGTATAGCACAGTGGTCTCCAACCTTTTTTGCACCAAGGACCGGTATCAATGTAAGACAATTTTCCATGGACCGGCCATCTCGCGGTGCGCATAATAAAGTAGATATATTTATTTATATAAAGAAGAGGGGAGAAAAGCTCCAAAGTACAATAAAAAGACAGTTGGCAATAATTACGAAAAAAAAGTGTACATTCTGCTTAACAGCATAACATTGATCTGCTATGGTTGAGAGGTAAGGAAACCTAATGGCAAACTTACTGATTTTATGTTTATAAGAGCAATATTTAAAATCTGCCCCTATTATTTGGCTCTCTTCAGCATACCTCTCAGCTGTACATATTTTCACAGAATGGACAGATTTTTGCCTCATATTTTTGGTCTTTTTCTCATAAAATTGTTGTTTTCTGGCAAATCACTGGCAGATCATTGAGGCTGAAGTCAGAAAATAATGACAGACAGTTGAGTTTCATACTTCATACCCTTCAGAAAATTCATGTTAATGCAAAACCTGTATTTCTATCAACTTTTGAAGTTTGTAAGAGCAGTACTTAAAAGGGCCCCTATGTTGGGCCTTTGTCCCCCCATTATTTTTGGCTTTGTCCAGATTTCTTGATCTAAGTAAGAGGCTGAGAGGTATTCATAATTCTCAACTGTACAGATTTTTGCAGAATGTCCAGATTTTTCCCCTCTGAGTTTTGGTCTGATCCTCATACTGAAGCCATTAAATAATGATATACATTTGTATTTCAGACGTCACATCCTTCAGAAAAATGCATAAGATGCCAAATCCTGTTATTCTAGCAACTTTCTATGGTTATAAGAGCAATATTTAAAATCTGTCCCCATTTGTCCATCCATTCTGTTAGGCTTTGTCCAGGTTTTTTGCACTACTAAGAGGTTGAGATGTATGGTGTGTGTGTGTGTGTGTGTGTGTGTGTGTGTGTGTGTGTGTGTGTGTGTGTGTGTGTGTGAGAGAGAGACAGAGAGAGAGAGAGTAAAGAGTGAGAGTGATCACTGGAGGCAGCAGCACTGAGGTTTGTGTACTTTTCGTCCATACAACACACACACACACACACACACACACACACACACACACACACATACATACACAGTCTCTTTGCATTCATGCATGCATTCACTCATACACATCACTCTCACTCTTTTCCGATCTCTCACACACAGTTACTCCCTCATTCATACCTGCATTCACTCACACATTACTCTTACTCTCTCCCGATCAAACACATACTCACCACATCCTCATTCATACCTCCATTTGTTCACACATCGCTCTCACTCTCCCGATCACACACACACACACACACACACACACACACACACACACACACACACACACACAGTCACTTCCTCATTCATACCTGCATTCATTCACACATCGCTCTCACTCTCCCGATCTCACACACACAGTCACTTCCTCATTCATACCTGCATTCATTCACACATCGCTCTTACTCTCCCGATCTCACACACACAGTCACTTCCTCATTCATACCTGCATTCATTCACATATCACTCTGTATGTCACACCCACATGCCACACACCCACTTATACATTCATTCATACAGTGCTCTCACTGTATGTCACACCCACATGCCACACACCCACTTACACATTCATTCATACATCACTCTCACTGTCTGTCACACCCACATACCACACACCCACTTACGCATTCATTCATACATCACTCTCACTCTCCTGATCTCACACATACACACAGTCACTTCCTCATTCATACCTGCATTCATCCACACATTGCTCTCGCTCTTACAATACACACACACACACACACACACACACACACACACACACACACATACACACACGCACTGCGCACACACACTGCCTTTGCACACACACACACACACACACACACACACACACACACACACACAGATCTTTTGCTTTCATGCACGCATTCACTCACACATGCAGACAGACACATAAATATACTTATACAGGCATTCACTTACCTGACGGCCCAGTGGTTGGTGACCGCTGGTATAGAGTATCTGTGAACAATTATCATACCTCTCAACCATACGGAATTCCTTGGTATTTACCGGTTTTGAGGGCAAAATAATGGGGTGCCATGAATTTCTGAGTGGCCCCTTCAATTCCCGATTTTTTTATTTCTTTTTTATTTACAGTTTTACATTATGGCTGACATCATCACACATCGCCAGCATATCCCGCAATGTCATCAACATGCAGGGGTGTGTGTGATGACATCGGCTTTGTGAAGCAGTGCCTGACTGCCTGTCAGACTTGGAGACTGGGGCAGGAGATTTAAAAAAATAAAAACAAAGTTCAGACGTCCGACAGTTGTTTACATCTGCGGCACAGCCTGCCCATGTGTGACTTGTAGCACAGCCAACCAATGAGCGAAGACGTCATATCAACTCAACAACGTCACAATGGTCATGTCAACATGACAAGGACTACTTGACTGATCTTCTTTACTGTAATGATCTCATGGCTTTCAGTGCTTGTCATGAGTCTATTGATTAAGGCATCCATGATGACAAATCTGTTTGGACTTCATTTCAAACTGCAGTGTGCAGCATGTACATGTCGGCAATCACAGCTTTTAGCTGCAGTATGTTATTTCTTCGTTATGTATTTTGTGTGAATATATATGTATAGATATGTGATTATGTTTTAGAAATGGTGTTGGTTGGGGATGGGTGCAGGACATTCCATGTGTTTATTTGCATATTTACTGCAGATCACTGTGGGAATGCTTATACAGTTTATATATATAGTGACCATGTCTGAAAGATGCAGTTGAATTTTAGTTGTGCTTTTTGAATATCAGGACCGCAGATAGTATGTTTTATTTTTAGAGTGGAGTGCGATTATTTGTTACTATGGGCAAGCCACACGTGTACAGAAATAATTGCAACTACATTACGTGCTTTGAAGTATGATATTTGTGCTGTTAACAAAACAATACTTTCGCCCTAGAGTACTTATTAGTGTGTTTACTGCGATCCACGTGTTCATGCTTATTATGATTTTGCCATAGCCAATGTACTTTGCTTCACCAAAATCTTCATGGCTCGGTATATAATGTAGTATAATTTATTAGTCCTGTGGTAAGCGTATTATGACCACCGCGTCATTACATAAGTGTGGTATAATAACAACCAGCTTGCAGACTCATGTCAGCATTTGTCCCAGTGGCAGGTGGACTGTAGTGCTACTTTAAAATGTCTTTAGAATGCATTGTAAGGTATCAAAGACTGGGATACTGTGAATGAGGACTTCAGAATGTGAAAGAAAGCATTCCTCTTCTATTCTGTTTCTCGAATCAGAACAAATTGTACATTAGAAACAAATTTAATTATTTTGCTTAAAGCAAAACAATCTGTTTTTTTATGTGCCACCTGATTTTCTTTTAACTACTTATTAGTATTGCTTTGTCTTGAGGTACTGTCTTACCTTATTGCGCTTATACCAATATACCTGTGTTGTGTTTAGTTTTTTATCATTACAGGAAAAACAGTTTACAAATTAATATGTCTTGGTTTTGTGTAAGTTTAAAATCATACTTACATTAAAAACATTAACTCTTATTATTGTTTCTATAGGCATATATGTTAACTGCTATGATTTTTGTCATAGTGATATGATTCATGTCATCAGGTTTAGCTTTCTCCTCTTAGATTTTCTTAACTTTCTTAACAAAGCTCAATCTGTTTAAATTATTAATGTCATTAAATAACTGAATTAAGACCGTGCAAATAATTCTTGTCATTAAAATCCTGCTATGCTGCATATTTCTCAATCTCTCAGAGCAAAAAATCTAGGCAAAGCCAAAAATAATGGTGGGACAAAGGCCCATCATTAAGGGCAGATTTTAAATATTGCTCCTGTAAACTCATACATTTGCTAGAATGGGTCTATATTAGAACATCGAAGTTTCAAAACTTCGAATGTTCTAATATCGAACCCTATTCAGTGAAAGCTGAAAACATCGAACATACAGAACAGCAAATTTTTTCCTAGGGAAAAAATTTGCTGTTCCAAAACACATACACACAACACAAGCACACCAGACAAACAGCAATCCACACACATACACCTAAAATCTTACACCTAACCCTACACTAAACTATACACACACCACTAACTATCCACTTACCTTAACCCAAACCCTAACCATAAGGTCCGTCACTATCGACACTCACCTCACCGCACTAACCTAACTCACCTACCCCGCCCTAACCCTCATGTCCACACAATCACACACTTACCTGACCTGCGCCCTAACCCTAACTCACCTAACCCGCCCTAACCCTCACGTCCACACAATCGCACACATACCTAACCCGTGCCCTAACCCTAACTCACCTAACCCGCCCTAACCCTCACGTCCACACAATCGCACACATACCTAACCCGCACTCTAACCCTAACTAACCTAACCCGCACTCAGTTGCACACTTACATGAACTCGACCTGTAACTTTCCACCACAGCACTGAAAATACCGAAGCAACAGAAAAAGACAACCAAATTCTTTACCTAGGAAAAAATTAAGTTTTCTGTTGCTTCGATATTTTCAGCTTTCGCTGAACAGGGTTCAACATTAGAACATTCAAAGTTTTGAAACTTCGATGTTCTAATATAGACCCTTGCTAGAATAACAGGTTTTGCATTATTATGTATTTTGTGTGGAATATGAAGTGTAAAATGCAAATGTCTGCCATTATTTATTTAGTGACTTCAATCTTCATGTTGGTATCCCACAATTCCACTGGAGTGGGTGGGGTTACATGATTATGTATGCAAATTTTATGTTAATCAGCATCCCGGTTTTTGGCCAGTTTTACCTACTTTTCATGTGCCTTTGTCCAGATTTTTGATGTGTCTAGATTGAGAGGTATGACAATTACAAATAGGCAACTGTGTTCTCAGGGTTTGGGGTGACTCAAAATGTTGTCAGGCTGTCACTTAATAATAGGACATTTGTCTTAGAATAGTTCCAAAATGCTACAGGATTAGCTGGAGCCACAGTTTTTATTTTTATTTCAAAGGAGACAGCTTTATGGTCCTGTCATGAAAGGAGATGCTGCCAGCCCAGCTATCTGGAATTTTGCAAATAATTATATGTCATTTGTGAATATCAATATGATTCATATAAGATATTTGTGTTACAAATGTATTAGAACTGTATGCCAGGTGTATATCAAATTGCTAATACAGAAGTGTGTGTGTTGAAAAGATTTTTGCAAAGTGCTTAAAATGTAACCACAGCATGCCCTACTGGAATAGAACAGAAATATACCTACACTGTTGTAACTGTTTAGATGCATATATTTTAACAGTGGAAACTGAAATACAGAAATTTAACTTCAGACAAATAGCTGAAATTAAATTGCTTTATGGCCAGACCATAAAAAGATGATATATTTCAGTTTCAGTGCAGCAAGAGACACAATGTCTAAAACTAGAGACATTTTCTGTATTGTCTTTAAATGTGGAGGAATATAAATTGTTTTATGATTTCCACCACTTGCCAAAGATCTGAAGAGAAGCCCTTGTCTATGTATTTTAACAGGTAGGTGCTAAATACTGCTAGCTTTCAGCAGTGGAGGTTTTACCTAGATTAAAAGCAGATGACAAGAAATTATGTCATTCTGCAAGTATCTCAGCAGTAATATTTGATATATTAATTTAAGAAGTCTCTAAGAGAGAGAGAGAGAGCATTCTGTAGTCTGTCTTTGACATGACAAGATCCATTCACCACACATCTGCCCTGTTATGAGTGAGTAAGTAAGTCTTTTGAACAGTATAATTCTCTTAGATATAGTCAGGAATATAGCAAAGCTTATTTTAGATATTTTTCTTTATTTATTTGAGACTGTTCTGCAATGTTGTTTTAAATATTTCCTGTGATTTTGAACTCTGATATCACAGGAAATATATACTGAGTATTTTCCTGTTCTTTTATTATGTATTATTAAATATATTTAAACCTTTCATTGTGGCTGATCTGTCTAGAGATATTTAAGTTCTGGGAGTTCTTGCATATTTATTTGGTGACATTGTGGGCCATACCTAATAGCCTTGCTCTTGGTCAAACTACCATTTGTATTAATAGTAACATTAGACAGTAAGATTGGATACCCTTTGTTAAGGGCCTTGAAGTAGATGATAAGGAGTAGGCTGGTGGCAGTGATACCTACTATATAGTCTGGGCAAAGGGGGGCATAGCTAGCACACCTGTGACATCCATTCCCAGGTGTGTGTGTGTGTGTGTGTGTGTGTGTGTGTGTGTGTGGGTGTGTGTGTAAATCAAACCTCGAAGAGTGTGTGTGTCAGTTACTTGGCAGGGACAGGAAACACTGGTTGGACACAGAGGCTGCTGGAGGTCTTGGCTTGGCCACTCAGCTGACATCTCAGTTCTATAGCTGTGCCAGTGAGGAGTCTTACTGGGGATCTAGAGAAAGAAGAAGAAACCAGCCCCGGACTGACTGTGGTCTCTGTGTGCTCTTAAGGGAAATTGCACTTTACTGTGTGTGTAATTGTCATCCTCCCAGTGTACGTCCCCCACTGGTACTAGTGGTGAGGATTGAGGCTCTTTGATTACCGGTTCAGTGGAGGGCCGTCACAGGTCTGACCTTACCAGAGAGGATATTACACTGGATGGGGTGTAGCATTATCCCATGTTAGTAAGGACCAGATCCAGTATATGGGTGTGTGGACTTTCTAGTTTTCTGGTCCAGGGTATTAGTGTTTACAAACTTCAGAAATCTCTGGCCCTGCAGGTTAGGGATCTTGTATGACTTCCAGTTTACAGTAGGGCAGTTAAAGTCACTCATGAATATGGTATTGAGTTGAATGGTGAGTGTCTCCAGTAAGTTTAAGTATGAGCTTTGTGTTTCATGGGTCATAGAAAGGGACTTATAGCTAGCAAGGAAGTGGCATGGGTCTTTGCCAATGGTGATTTGGACATGGAGAAGATCAAACTCGTTACCCTGTTTGACCAACCTTGAGATGACTTGTTATTAATGTAGATTGAGACACCCCACCTTTAGTCTCTGCTGGTGCAGTAGCTGACCTAAATGTGTGGAAGACATTGTAGTCTTGCACTGATGGGGTGCTTTTCAGTTCTAAACCACGTCTCAGCAACTGCACAGTAGTCTGCATTCTTCAGGGTGAGCACAGCTTGAAGGGAGTGGAGTTTCTATTTTGACCCCTGGCATTAAGCAGTAACACCTTTAGATTCCTTTGGATTGGTTTTGCTATGTTGGAAAGTTTGTCAGCCTGGCACTACCTAAAAAAGGCACTATAGGGGGAGGGCAATGATTTAGCCAATATTCAATAGCCCAGAGGGTCAGGTGCCGACCATTCTTAACAAAGCAATGTAGTCTCTTAACCATATTCTCCCATGCTGACAAATATTGCACCTCCTTGGAATGGCAACAGAAACTAAGCCAATCATTAAAGTCAATAATCTTCTGTTCCTGTTGCGGCATCATCCTTGGTGAAGGTAGAATGCTGGTCAATGCTAGGCTCATACCAACCTGGGACACCCAGTCTGAGACCTCCATCATGTATCTGTTTATATAGTCCAGGAAGGTTCATCTCAGGTCATTTATAGCCACATAGACTATGACAGGATTATACTGGTACTAAGGTCCAATGCCCTAAGTGTGTGCATGATCTAACAAATCCTGATCCCAAGAGACAACTGCCCATGGCTTTCTCCTTATTCAGCCTGGTGAGTGGCATATCTGTGTGTCTCACAATGGAGTCTCCCATGACAAAAATTGTGGACTTTGCGGTGGCTTGCCTTATGAGTTTTGAAGCTGAGTCTCCCTGTGGTGTAGTTGTATGTGTTATAGTGTGTGTTGTTTTGGTGGAGTGATTTTGGGGCTACTGAGGATATCTGTAGCAGGTCAAATGTCTGGGAGGTCTTTGGGATTTAGGAAAGGAAAATGAAGTCAGGAAAAGTGTCAGTCTCAGATAAAGTCACAGAAGATAAGATCAAGATGTTAGTTTCATTAGAAGAACAATGGCTCCCATGGAAGAGGTGGTCTAATGGTTAAGTTGTTTGCCTTACTAACACAAGGTTCAGGGTTTGAGTCTCACAAGGGATAATTGGCTAGGCTTACAATGGCTCGCAAGGGCAGTTAGCCCAGTACTAATCTATGAACCTATGAACCTATAAGAAGGTACATTGTATCACTGCCTTCTGCCTTACAATCCATATATATCTTTTGGTGGGGAGGGTGGCCTAATGGTTAAGGTGTTTGCCTTACAAACACAAGGTGCAGGGTTTGAGTCTCACAAGGGATAATTGGCTAAGCTTAAAATGGCTCGCAAGGGCAGTTAGCTTAGTACTAATCTATGAACTTATGAACCTGAGGGTACTCATCACAATATGGAGGAAGAGGCATATCCCAGATTACTGGAGAGTAAACATACTAATGCCTGTGTACAAGAACAAATAGGACATTCACAAGTGTGGGCAGGATAGAGGTATCAAATACCTGTCACACTGTATGAAAGTACTAGAGAGGGTGATTAAAAAATGAATACACAAAGAAGTACAAATTAGGCAGCAGTAAGCACCTTAGGTTCAGATCATGATGCAAGACAACCAGGCCAGTATTGCAGTGAGACAGATAATGAGGAAGAAGCTAAAGATAAGGAAAAAGTCCAATTCTACATACTTAGACTTGGAGAAAATATATGGCAAAGTCACAAGAAAGCTGACTGGGCAGTCTTGCAATGGTTTAAAGTCCGAGAAGCATTAGTAAAATTAGCGAAGGTTACGTACAAGTATCCAATGACCCAAGTGTTCAGACTCAGAGAGGGGCTTACAGTGGGAGTGGGTGTGCTTCGGGGTTCATCTCTGAGCCCACAAGTGTTCATACTGGTGATGGTCTACATCAGCAAACAGGATGGAGGAGGCACATCAACAAAGCTGCTGTATGCAGATGAGGTGGCACTACAAGCAGAATCTGTATGAGAATGTTATGCAAAACTGAAAGCTTATGGTATTAAATCATGAAGACAAGCATCTCCTTATCCCTGGTTAAATCTGACCACAGATCAGTCATCCTCTCTGTTGGACCTAGTCGTACCACCCAACCACCAAGTAAATCCATCTTTAGGGACTCTTCCAGGGCAAATCTACTTCAGCTTGTAGGAGGTATATGTAAAAGTGTCAAACCCCCCCCCCCCCAAAATTTAACTCCAGTGAGAAGACTAAGCACATTCTCCTTCAAATTTTACGAGCATGTAAACAGCTATACAGAAAAGACAGTACCTGTTACCTCTCTGTTGGAACTCCTGTATTAATAAACCATGTTAAAAAAGAAATAAAATAATGAAAAGTTGTAAGAAATCACAATCCTCTAACTCAAGACTAAAATGAAACATGCTAGGAATGAAATTAAGACAACTATTAAAGAATGAAAAGTGGAAAATGAGCTTAAAGTTACTATGAATACTAAAGGAAACTGCAAATCTTTCCTCATTTATGTCAGGAAATTAAAGAATAACGTTCAAAATGCACAGAGACCAATGAGATAATATCATATAAATAAAATATAACAAATAAATCATATTATACAGTCTGATCCCTAGGATACAGCCGATATATATTAGCAGACAAAGTTAATGCTAACGTTACCTCAGTCACTCAGATTGTTTCCCCTCACTATACCTGAAAATTTAGTTTCCCTTGAACTTACCCTGGAAAAATACCTTAGAATCCCAGTCAAATGTTAAAAATACTACTTCCATGGGAACAGACATCATCATAAGCTGCAGTCTCATTAGTCCAAAGTATGAACTATCTGAGCCTCTGCTTGAATTGTTCAGCCTCAGCCTATCAACAGGGTTTGTTCGTAATGCCTGGACAACAGCTATTGTAACTCCTCTACACAGGTGTGGCCATTCAACAAACTCAAGTAATTCACTTAACTATGGGCCCATTAGCCTTACTAGCCTTATATGCAAAGTCATAGGATAATGTATAACAAAACTCAACTATTCAGACACAAGCAACTTAATTGAGCTAGATCCTAGTCAGTTTGGTTTCCTAAAGAGCATGAATTGGAAAGTTTACAGCCTATGGACAGGGTTCAACTCTCTGCACATTGCTTATCTCAACCTGGCCATTGCTTTGACACTACCCTCCTTGAGGATATTACTGAAAAATTCGACAAATTTAATGCAAACTACTACACAATCCAGTGGATTGCAAAGTGGGCATCTATCACATCCCAAGGAGTGAACGTTGCTGGCACTCTCTCTCTGAACATACAATTCTAACAAGTGGAGTACCACTAGGATCAGTGTTGGCAATTTATTTTGCAGAAATCCCAGAACTATAGTTGGCCAGGTTTGCTGAAGACCACAAGATGGGCACTGATATCCATTCATTCACTGACACAAAACAGTTCCAGCAAGGGCTGGAATTTGCACATACCTAGTGCAATTAATACAGTCTCAAGTTACATGTAAAAAAGTGAAGTATTGTATCATTCAGCAAGAAAGCTGCTCCCATCTCATGTATCTCCTGTGATAAGACTCAAGGCCTACAAAAACGACAAGCACTGTTTGATTACCTGCTGGTAATATGAAACAAAGAACCAAGGAAAGTAATCCTATCTCATAGGTAGGTTCACAGGTTCATACTAGGCTATCTGCCCTAGGGCATTTATAAGCCTAGCCAGAGTGTGTTTGGCTTTCGCCACCCATTTTAAATTTATTTTGTTATGCCCTTTTTCAAGGTTAGTATACTGTGCCTCTGTCTAACAGTGACACAGAAGTGATACCCGGGGTAAACCCACGATCTCCCATCCACTCATCAAGATTCCTCTTGAAGAGAGTCAATGAGGGACTCTGCCTAACCTGGACTGGGATTTTATTCCAGAGTGAAGGGAGCCTCTGGGTTATGAATCTGTCCCTCCAGCATGTCCTATTTATTTCAGTGCTGAGGTTCAAGTCTCTCGAGCGCATAGCTCGATGGGATTTGGATTTTCTGAGGTGCAGCATGTCCATTAATTCCGGGTTGGACATGGCTTTATATGTCAGGCACAGATCGCCTCTGAGCAGGCGGTATGCCACTGAGTAGAGCTGGAGTTTCTTTAACCGGGCAGCATATGGCATCTGTTTGAGCCCTTTGATCCTCTTGGTGAGGTACTTTTGGGGTCTTTCCAGTTGCTGCAAGTGTCTGGTAAGGTACATCCCAAAAGGGGCATTGTACTCAATTATGGGCCTGATGAGGGATGAGTAAAGAGGCACGATGACCTCCCCTGATCTAGATGTCAATCCCTTCATGATTAGGTGGGCTATAGAAAATGTTTTTCTAACCACTTTGGCCACGTGGTTGTCAAATGAGAGATTGCTATCAACTTGGGTCCCCAGGTCCCTAATTACTTCTTCTGTACTTAATGGATTGCCACCTATGTGGTAATTTGTGGGCACTTTGTTTTTGCCAAAGGGGATGACTATACACTTTTTGGCCTTTAGCTTGAGGCCATGGCTCTGGCACCAGTTGTCTGTTTCTATGAGGCCCTTTTGGAGGATGCTTCTGTCGGCTGGTGAGTCGATTATGGCGCCCAGTTTGCAGTCATCTGCGAACTTGGTCAGCCACAGTCCTTCCGTGTTGGCCTGTACCCCCGAGAAATATATACCGAACAAGAGAGGTCCCAGGACTGAGTCTTGTGGGATGCCACTTGTAACTGGTTTGGAGTCTGACATGGCTCCAGCAATTCTAGCCATGTGGGTTCTGTCCTTGAGCCAGTTTGCAACCCATCTAGTGACATAGGGGTTTATATTTAAGCTGGTGAGCTTATCTATAATGCCCGAGTGAATATTGTATCGAAGGCTTTTGCGAGGTCCAGGTAGGCTGTGTGGACCACCTTCCCCTCGTCAATGGCCTTGGTGACTGTTTCAAAGAAATCGACCAGGTTTAAGAGGCAGGATCTGCCCTTAACAAAGCCGAACTGGGTAGGATCCAGTGTCTGTAGGTCCCCAATATCTTTATTTATGAGGTCCTTGATGATCCTTTCCATAGCTTTGCAGACCAAGCTAGTCAGGCTTATGGGGCGATAGTTTCCAGGATCCGTTGAGGCACCACCTTTGTGGAGAGGGACCACTGTTGCTGTACGCCACTCTTTGGGTACATATCCTGTAGTAAGGCTGAGATTGAACAGTAGTTTTATGTTTGAGTTTAGCTCTTCTTGAAGTTCATGTAGGACGCAGCCCGGGACACCGTCTGGACCCATTGATGCTGTGCTTTTTGCTTTGGAGAGGGTGGCTCTTACCTGAGCATCTGAGATGTCAGGGGGGCAGCACTCTGCTGGGACAGATATTTGCCCTTTTGGTGGGGAGGGGGGGAGAAGTTTGCGCTGAACCTGTCAGCTAGGATGTTGGCAATGTCTGTGGGTTCGGTGTATTTTTTGTCATTTTGGACTAATTCTGAGCATATCTGGGAATTCCCACCCAGGTTCCTAACATAACTAAAGAAAGCCTTGTGATTATCCTTAGTGTCCTGTGCAATTTTTCTCTCAAAGCTGGCCTTAGACGATTTTATGAGTGCCCATAGTTTTTTGCTAATACTGATCAGAGATGCCTTCCCTTTTTGGGATTTTGTTCTATCATGTAGTAGCTTCCTCCTTCTATTGTATAATTTGTTTATGGCTGGGGTCCACCAGACAGGACGTCTGCCTTTGGAGGATTGGGTCTTGGTTTTATTTGGGATTGCATGATCCATGCATTCCTGAAGGTGTTCATAGAATGCATTTATAAAGGATTCTGGGTCTGGGCCATATTTTCCACAGGCCCGGGGGCTTTGAAGGATTCCACCCTGGTTTTGAGGAGTGTGAAATTTGCTTTAGAGAAGTTTTTCACTGTGGTTTTCTGGGCAGGGGGTGGGGCCGGGATGTGAATATCCAGTGAGATTAGTTTATGGTTTGATCTTACCAGTGAGGGATACACTTCTGGTCTGGAGCATAGAGTCCCCATGTTGGTGATGATCAGGTCCAGTATGTTTTCCCCTCTTGTGGGAGTGGTAACAAGTTGTTCCATAGCATTTGAGTTTATAAATTCTAGGAACCTTTGGGCTAGGGTATTGGAGCTAGAGTAATGCACCCAGTCTATGTTTGGGTAGTTGAAGTCACCCAATATAATGGTGTTTGGAGAGACCTTCATATTTTCCAGTGTTCTCAGGAAGGCCGAGTGGGGTTCCTGGGTTTGGGAGGGTGGTCTGTAGCAGGCTATAAACTGGAAGGCAGTTTTACCCACTGTTAGTTGCACATGGATAGTCTCTGATGATTCGTGCTGTGCCACCAACCAGGAGGTGTGGGTATCTTTGACGAATATTGATACTCCCCCTCCTTTTGTAGCTCTTTCCAAGTTTTGAGGCCGAAAAGCATGGTATGAGGTATAACCTGGTAGTGCTGGGGTGCTCTCGGGAGCCTTGAACCAGGTTTCTGTTACTGCACAGATATCAATGTTCTCCATGCTAAGAAGAGTTTTGAGTGTGTGCATCTTGAGGTTTAGACTTCTGGCATTGAGTAGCATTACTCTTAGTTTCTTATCCCTTGTGATACCTATGGAGGTGGGTCTGTCTTTTGAGCCTTGCCTAAAAAAGACACTATGGGGGTAGCAAGAGCCTTTGCCAATATCCGAAAGCCCAGGGGTGACAGGTGCAAGCCGTCCCTAGCGAAGCATTGTGGCTTGTCAAGCATGTCATCCCAGGCTGACAGGTACTGGATCCCCTTTGAATGACACCAATACTTAAGCCAATTGTTGAAATTGATCATCTTGTCTTCATATTGTGGCATCATTCTTGGTGAGGGTAAGATGCTACTCAAGGTCAGGGTCATACCGGCCTGGGCTACATGCTCAGAGAGCTCCTCTATGTCTCTTTTCATGTAGTCCAGGGAGGTACGTCTCAGGTCATTCACACCAGCATGGACGATGACTGAGTCATATTTGTACTTGCCTTGGAGTGACCTGAGTGCTTGTGTTATGTGGCGGATCCTAGCGCCTGACAGGCAGCTCACAGTGACCTTGTCCTTGTTCAGCCTGGTGAGTGGGACGTCAGTGTGCCTGACGATAGAGTCACCTATAACAAGTGTATCAGGTGTGCTGTTTAGCCTTAAGGGCTGTGACTGTTCGGCACACTGGCTTTGTGAGCTATGTGTTGCACGTGTTTTGTTTTGGGGTAGCGGTTGCTTGGGTGTCTGCTTTGGAGGTCTCTGCTGCTTAGGCAGATTTTTATTTAGTGCCTCTGAGTATGTTTTTGTATGTTTATGTGTTTGGTTTGCTGTCGTGGTAGGTCTGTGTGAGACTGGAATTGTAGTGAGTGTGGTTTCCTTCTCCTCCTGACTGGTTACGCCAGTACTGAGTTGAGAGAGCTTAGCCTCCAGTTTGGCTGTATGGTTGCATCTCTCACATGTGTTGGAATTTGTTGGGAGGAGGAGAGGGTTGTCTGTGTACATGAGGCAGTTGTAACATTGCCTCAAGATTCCCAGATTCACCAACTGGACCGGAGAGGAGATTGACAATTGACCTTTGGACATGCTAGAATAGTATTGGGAATTCCTTTATCATTGAAAAAAAGGGCCAATGGGGAACAAGGTACTCAAGGGGAGTTTGTGAGGGTGTAGTGCTTTTAATTTTTTAGTGCTGACTTATATAATTGCTTTAGTGAGCAAGTGCCAGGTAACTTAAATGCAATGTGTTACAGGTAACTTAAATGCAAACATGACAAACAGTAACTTTCTTTCAAGTGAAACAAGGAAATAAGTAGAGTAAGCAATGCAGATATCACTAGGGATCCACAGAAGCGCTGAAAAGCCACGTTTTAGGTGGAATTATCATTTCAGGGAAATAACAAGCAAACAAACAACAAGCATACAAACAAAGCTAGATTCAGCAGGCCTGGATCTAGTCTATGCTACAGCAAACAAGGTGTACCAATTTCAGTAAGAAACAGTTCAAATATGCAGGCACTATAAGCCTTTAACCAGAAATTCCCAGCTCAGAAGGGCAGAGTCCAGCCTCTCCTCCCACAAGAGTGCAGACCACGAACCTTCTTAATGTAAAATAAATGGCCTGAATTCCAAGTGCTTAAACCAGAACTAATACACTTTTAGAATAACAGACACTGAGCCCTCAATCAGCAGTTCCCAACTTAGAAGGATGTAAGCTACCTGTCCTGCCACCACAGTGCAGGCCACAAACCTTCCTAATGTAAAACAACTGGTCTGAAGCCCAAGTGCTTAATCCAAAAGACTTAGAATGATAGCTACACTTTAATCAAGTTACTGCCAAGCAGTAATAAATATAATTGAATACTTTAAAGAATGCCTGGATTAGTGCTCAAGTTATACAAACAAAGCTAGATTCAGCAGGCCTGGATCTAGTCTATGCTACAGCAAACAAGGTTTACCAATTTCAGTAAGAAGCAGGGTCTACTTTTTTGTTCGAAATTACATTATTTCAAACAAGAAAAGTACAGCCCCACTTCCACGAAAGTGCTCTTCAGCAAAAGTGCACTTTCGCGTAAGACGATTCACTGAAGCACGATGCAATGGGGATAAGGAAATATATCCTTTTCCCCACTGTAGTGCGATCTCGGAGTTGGTATATTTAAGCAGGGGGTTGCAAAACAATGTTTTTTGTTTATTTTTTATAAATAAAGAACATTGTTTTGCAGGGGGGGTAAGCCTCCCTGCACCATCCATGAGGGGGGCTGTGCGCCCCACACCCCCACTACTTAAAAATACCAACTCTGAGATCGCACTTCAGTGCACTTTCACCGAAGTTGGGTCATACTTTTGTTAGTCAAAGTAATGTAACTTCGACTAATAAAAATAGACCTATATATAAATATATATATATATATATATATATATACACATATATAGGTTTACTATCAATATTGCGAAAGGCTAAACATATTCCATTTACAATATTAAAATAAACCACTGAACCCAGAATCTCGACTGCCACACAATGTTGACCCAAATGATCGACACATTTGAGTCGACATAGTCACCGAAAATATCACGTGATATCTGTATAGGAGCTAATGTAAATCAAACTCCTATACGACATATCACACCACCTGCTAATAATATATTCCAACTCCAAGATCGCACTACAGTGGGGATATGGATGAATTTCCAATCCCCACTGTACCGTGATCTCCGTACAGTTTGTCGAACACACTTATGCAAATGCACTACTGCATTCCCATAAGTGTGTTCAACTACCCCATACACTTAACATTGTGTAAACTGCAATCTGATTTTCGGCAGCATACATGCCCACAACTTGTCGATCACACAACTAATAGTAAAATATATATATAAATATATATATATATATATATATATATATATATATATATATATTTATATATATATATATATATATATGGGTTCAATACACTAGGTCGAATTTTCGCTAATTTGAAATAGTGCATGGAATGCTCACTGCAGCGAAAGTGCACTTACGTGAAATTCAGTACAACGAATGGGTATTGTACTGAACTTCCGTGCAGTACTCATGGACCTTAGGGTTAGGGCATGGATCATAGTAAGGGGATAGCCCTATGGGCTATCCCCTTACCATGACCCGTGCCCTAACTCTAAGGTCTGTGACGACTGCAGCGCAGTGAAGGACATAGCAATGTCCTCCACTATGGTGCGATAGTCACAAATCTTAGGGTTAGGGCATGGGTTAGAGTAAGGGGATAGCTTTACTAACTATCCCCTTACCCTAACCCGTGCCCTAACCCTAAGGTCCATGACTATTGCACCATAGTGGAGGACACAGCTTGTTTTTTATGTCCTCCACTGTGCTGCGGTGTTTTCAGTGAAGTACACTTAGGCAAAAGTTCACTTTCATTAAAGTGAACTTTCGTAGAAGTGAGGCTTCCTAATACAAGTTCGAAGTAGTGAACTTTCGTTCTTGTAATAGGAATCCATATATATATATATATATATATATATATATATATATATATATATATATATATATAAAGTGTAGGTACTACTCAGCTGATCCTTAGGGTAGGATAAATCATGTTTTTTTTTCACTAATTAAGTCAATTATGTTTGGTTAATTTTTAATAAAAAAAAATAAAAAACTGCTTGCTATAATAAATCTAAGCTAGGTATTATGGAATTTACCAGCCAGTGGCAGATAATAAATGAATAAATGGGTATTATTGTATAGAAATGTTTAACTAAATGTGTGGGTAAAACAAGTTTTACATAACCTTTATAGAAATTCTTTATTCAGGACCACATGGCAGAAGTAGCTAAGGGGGAGACTGCATGCCAACCCCCACTCCCACAAAACCAAAAGCACATGCCTTGCAGCTGATGACCCTGTGGATTGACTGTGGTTCATTTATTTACTGGCGTACTAACTAATACATTTCTAAAACTTAATATAGAAAACAGCAGCAGGATGCTGGCAATCCTGTGGTAAAGAGAATATTGTACCCATTTTAATTTTAGTGGTGTTAACTTCTTTAGAATAATTGGGGGGAATGTAAAAGGGCTGCGCACAGAACTTGATCAGAGAAGGCTAGAATATTTCAAATGAAGGCAAAGCTTTTAACTTATTAGTTTATTTATTTTCTGACATTTGATCACCAGGAAAGTCCATCTGGGTAGAAGCCCATTTTCAACAGAGGCCTAGGGAGAAAAGCACCAAATTATTACAAAACATTTTAAGATCAATAATTTTACAATCTTCAAAACTGAAACAAACAAAACAATCTACATTTTAAATAACTATAACAAATTAGAAATGATATAAAAACAGTGGTTAAGAATTGATACATGTTATTTGACAATCATTTAGTATTAAGAGACATTTTAAACAGTTTATAGAGAAATTAAAGGTAAGTTAGATTAATTAATTTATTTATTTGATATTTATACAATGTCAGCTATAATAGCATAGAATGTAACTTCTAGTGTACTGTATGTCTTGTATATACTTAATTTATTGTATAAGTTTTTGTATAATCTCTGTATGTGGAGCTTTTCTCCCAGGGCCTCCACTGAAAATGGGCCTTATCCCAGTCGAACTTTCCCGGTAAACAAATGTGTTTACTGGGAAAGTCCGACTGGGTATGAATCCCTTTTCCAGCAGAGCCCTGGGGAGAAAAGCTCCACCATACGTAGTTCAATTAATAAAGTACATAATATTATCACATGAAGTGCAGTAACAAATAGCAGAATTGACATACAGGATAAATAAAGCCAGATCAGAAAATCATACAGTGAATATTAAACAACAGTTATAGGATATTGAACACCTAGTAAAGTACAATCAATAGTGATAACTAATGGTAAAGATGTTAAACATTTTAAATCTGGGCAAAAGACTAAGAGAAAGGAAAGAGATTTTGCAGTTGGGGGAGATTAGGAAATGGAGTTAAAGTATGGAGTTATAGGAGAAGTAACTGGTAATCTGGCTAATGATGGAAGGGAAGATAGCAAAGGGGAAAGAGAAGGAAGAATGGAGAAGGAACGAAGAAAGAAGATGGGAGAGAAAGGAAGAGAAGGAAGGAGTAACAGGTAGTGTCAGCCTGGTGTAGGACATGTACAGAGCCAGGAGTTAAGCAGAAATCTCTTTAGAGATTGTTTGAATATGTGACTACATGGCATTGTTCTAACATCTACAGGAATACTGTTCCAGACCTTGGCTACTGAGTAGGAATATAGGCAGTGACCAATAGATTTTTTTGGTTTATGGATTTCAAGGAAGTGTTTTTCAGATAAGCCGAAAAGGTGATTAGGGAGGTAATGGTTAAGAATGGCACTAGTTGCTGGGCAGGATGAGGATCTGTATACCATTTTATGAGCAAGAAGGAGTTGGGTGAATCTGAGGTACTGAGGTAACTCATGCCATTTTAAATATCTGAGGGCAGAGCAGTGGTGGGAGTTGTATAACTGACTGGCTGCAAACCTAGCTACTTTGTTATAGCAAAGCTCAAGTTTTGATCTTGGGGAGATCTGAATGTTGGTGAAAATTGGGGAGGCATATAATAGTGAAAGGAGGTGGTATGTATTGGCTAGAGTTACTCTTGAAGAGTCGGTAAGGAATCTTTTTGATCTGTAGAGCATGCCCAGTTTTTGGTGTGTTGTTTTTATGCACTTTTGAATATGAAGATCAAATTTCAGGTGATCATCTGTTATTACACCTTTATTTACCTTTGTGTGAGGTATAACTTCAATTTCAGTATTGTTGAGAGAGGATACTTTGAAGGTGTCTTTTATGTGTATTTGGGATTTGGGGAAAAATAAGAGCAGTTTTGTTTTATTTTGATTTAGGAAAAGCTGATTGTCACTGAGCCCGTTTTCAAAAAAGTTGAAAGCCTGCTGAGTGATAGATTGCAACTTGGAAGGACTATTAGATGAACAAATGACAATATAGTCATCTGCATATTGTATAAATATAGCTTGTTGGGTGGATGTATAGAGATAATTTATAAATGTTAAAAAGGAAAGGGCCACGTACGGAGCCTTGTGGGACACCTGTATTAACTGGGAGAAAAGATGAGTAAGTAGAGAGCCATTTAACTGATTATAGCTGGTTAGATAGGTAGCTAGAGAACCAAGTGACTGTTGTACTGGAAAAGCCTAAAGTAGACATTTTTGAGAGCAGTTTGATATGTGAAACTGTATCAAAAGCTTTAGAGAAATCTAAAAAGAAGGATGAAACTAAATTGTTGTTATCCCTGGCTTTAATGATGTGGTCCTAAAAGGCAACAAGGGCAGTTGCTGTGCTATGATCCAGGCAAAAGCTCTGTTGGGTAGAGATTAATAGATTTTCTTGGAGTAAATATTGTAAAAGTTGTTTATGAATACATATTTCTAAGATCTTGGAAAAAGGGGACAAGATTGCAATTGGTCTGAAGTTTATTTCAGTGGAGTTTCCTCCTTTATGAAGAGGAATGATGTCGATTTTTTTTCCAGAGATGGGACAAATTACTCACAAATGAACAGACTGATCAAGATAGAGATTTGGCAGGCAACAGAGGGGGAAGCAATTTTTAGATATTCATATGGGAGGTTGTGAGCAGGGCTTAAGTTTGTGTAATATATTTTTTATATAAGAAGTAGGCACAGATTTGAAGTTGAAAATGGCATTGTTAGCTCTGAAGTTTGACGGGGGTGCCAGGATTCTGTAGGCAGTTTTGTGTGAGGGTAGCTATTGAGTCTATAAAGTGTGATTTCAATTTAGAAGCAATTTCTAAGGGCGAGATGTCTGGCAAGGCTTATAGGTACTTGGAGTTCCAATCTGTAATATTTTCTTGATAGTGGACCAAAATTCTTGGGGGCTGTGTTTTTGGTTATCCACTAGGTTGAAAAATAATATTTCTTATCAGCAGAAACTTTTTTTTGTCATGTTTTGAAATAGTTTGTAGGTCTGCAGGTGAGCTTGATATTTGTATTTTTGCCAGTTTCTCCAAGCTTTGTCTTTCTTATACATTGTCTACTAGAAGGGGATAGTCAGGGTGATTGGGTGAATTTAACTCTCTTTTTTTTCTTATAGAAGCAAGGCTATTGAAAATGTCAAGAAATATTGTATGAAAGTTTTAGAACAACATTATCCAGTGACAGGGGAATATAAAATGGACAAATTAATGTTATTAATGATGTTGTTAAAGATCTTGGATTTGAAATTCGAGAGGTTATGTCAGTTTTATAAAGGTGCTGTTTGATATGGTGAGTTGTTAGTCTCTGAACATAGGTGGGATGGTGATCACTGAAGGAATCTGGGAGAGTATTTGGAGAGTTGTAAAGGTCTGGATTTGAGACTAGGAACCAGTCCAGAGTAGTTTCAGTGTTATTAACTTTGTTGAAGTGAGTATAGGAAGTTATGAGTTGTTTGAAACCATATAGACTTATACCAATGGAAGGGTAGTTTGATATGAAGCTTTGCCAGTTAATATTGACATCACCAAGAATTATTATATTATTTCATGAGAAATGGAACCAGATACTCAGTGTACAATGTCTTCCAAAATAGGAATGTTATTTCCTGGAAGAATATATAGGGAAATTATACTCAATATTTTATGCTCATTTCATTTACAGTGAGAGACAAAGATCTCAGCAGAGAGGAATTTAGGTAGAGAAATAGAAGAAGGAGAGACAGCGATATGGTTAGAAAACATGATTGCTACACCACCACCTTTTTTATTTAATCTGTCAGAGCAGATGATAATATAGCCAGGAGGGAGAATTTCAGAGTCTTTTATATGTGGTTTGAGCCTAGTTTCCTGAGGGTTCCACCTGTGTCCCTCTTACATAGGGGCAAGAGGTGATGATCATGGTAACAAGGGTAACATTTGTCTAGGCTTGTAAGGGCCCTTGGGCCATTAATCTAGTAACTTCCTATGATCTTAATAATAATGTTGTTGCTAGAAATACAACAATGTTTGTTGTCAGAACATGAGAATCTCATGATACAGCCACAGTACAGTAAAAAAAACACTACACAAGGGGAGTAGAGATATGGCAGATACTTAAAAACTTAAAATTTTACTGCATAGAAACACTGGAAGACAGGCACTGAAGGGAGGCAATTATATTATCACATGTCCAAAATGGTGGCTAGAAGAAAGGAGAGTAGGAGGTCTAGAGGAAGTGGAGGATGCTGGGAAAAGTGTTCAGGACAGAAAGTACACATAGATAACTGCATAGACCAGCTGAAATGGCAAAGATGCATGAAAGGGGAGAAAAAAATATCTGTAGACTTAGATGTGAGCAAGGTAAGAAGTCTTATGTTGTAGAAAGATTAAAAATGTAATGTGACTAGAAAAGTTGTTAGAAGAAAGAATATAAATATGAATTGCAATATGAAATGAGGGAACAACATTCTTATGTTATATTTAGAGAGAAAGACAGGGAAGAGAATTCTATAGCAGTAAGGAAGGAAGTGAAGAAGGGAGAGTAAGGAGGTATAAGGGAATAAAAAGATACTCATGTTTAGGGATTTAGTTTATCCTGGTTTTGAGCAAGAACAAAGCCAGATTTTAGCTAGGAAGTCTTTCGGAGTAGGTTTGAAAGATGGGAGGGAGGGTATAGACATGATGGATACGGGTAAGGAGTTCCACGCCTTAGCAACCTTGTATGACTACATACAATGCCCAGCAGATTTGCTAGATTTGTAGGCAGACGGGAGTTTTTGGTCACTGGATCACAATGACCAACTGGGAACATAGTTCTGTAGAATGCTTTTCAGTGCTAAACAGGCAGATGAATGCTGGATAATTGTATAGGTGGAAAGAAGTTATGTAAATGTGAGTTGATGTGGCAGTTCTAACCAATTTAGGCTTTTCAGTGCTACACAGTGGTGGGTTTTGAAAGGGGTATATGCTGCAAATTTAGCAACTTTGTTATAGCATTGTTCAAGTTTTAATTTTTGTGAGGCCTGGAGATCAGTAAGGGTGGGAGAACCATAAAGAAGAGTGAGGAGGAGATAGGCAGCGGCAAGTGTAGTTTTACTTGCATTGATAAGAAAGTTTTTGTCTCTGTAAAGTATCCCTAGTTTTTGATGAGTTCTTTTTATGCAATTTTGTATAGATTCAGATTCTATTTATCTATTATTTATTCCTGCAAAGCCTCTTGGAGGAACACAGAACAGATTTAAGCCATAATCCTGTATAAGGAAGGAGGAATTATTTCAAAAGAGGCAAACGACTTCATTTTAGCTGCTAAATTCAAGCTATGATCTTGACTCATGACTGTGAAGGTTTATGTAAGAGCAGTAAAACTGGTTTGTTAGTTCATTAAGTAGTTTCTCATCACTCCACCCCCCCCCCGAGTCTTTGGATTTTATGGGGGGAGGTTGAATAGAGACAAAACAGATAGCATTATGCAAGTTATAAAAAAAGAAGGTTTTATGGCTTTCCATATACAATTCTTGAGGGGAATGTTTTAGAGCTTTATCTTGGTCATTTTGGGCACTGTAAAATCTTTGGGTTGTAAAACTCTCCTAACAATCACTATTAACTCACATATTCTTGTACGTTTAGTTTATACATGTGCAAACACACTAATATACAACTGTTTGTCTTTGGGCGATCACATCAGTTCGGTGGCAAGAATTCAGCAATACAGAACAAGAAAGTCAGGTAGAACTAAATGGTACTCCAGATTTACTTAGCAATCTTCCAGGTTTATAACTGGGTGAATAACTAAAGTTGACACTATACAACAGTAGTTTAAGCAAATAAATGACATTTCAGTGTACAGTAATAACAATTCCTGTCTTTTAGCAAGCTCCAGCAAACCAGGATATATTTTATACGTCTGAAGGTAGAAGCTTACAGTAGTGAAATACACCATACAGACTTTCAGAAGGGAATGCAAACTTAAAATTGTTTTTTACTTATAGTTTGAATAGTTAACTAAAAAAATGAGGCACGGTAGCAGTATGAATTAAAACTGATACAGCTTATTTACCAAATCATATGGCCCTTATTTTCTTGGTGGGATCACAGATTATGAAACTGTTACAATAACAGTTTTATTGCTGCAGAAGGTAGCAGACCTGAACAAGGGTGGACAAAGTAGGCAGATGGGTATATTAAGGAAAGCTTGAAAGGTCGGTATGCAGCTTTTGCAGTATAGTTTAGTAGGGTAAGTGCTACAGATACATAGCTGAGACCCAGCAGTGGTCAAAGGTGGGGGGGGGGGTTGCTGTTTGAAACAAGATGAAATGTGTAGTTGAAGTGCATCTCATCATACATTAGTCACCTATTTTTTGGGGGTTGCATGCAGAAAGTTGATCCAGGAGCATTATATTATGCTAGTCAGCTTCATTAGGTGGGCATTAAGGTCAGATTATGGGGTAAAAAACTCTCAACAGAATTATTAGACCCTTCCAAAGTTAAATACATATCATCACTACTATTTTCATCATCAGGACAAAAAAATTAAAAAGATGAAGCTTTCTACTTAATCTGAAGATATCACATTTCAGCAGATGTAGTCACAGCAAAGTCAAAGTAAACTTTAAACAAAGCAAACAGTCAGAATATGTTTTAGGCCACAATTTAAAACAGCCATTTGTGCTGAGGGGCACATTTCAGTGCAAGGGATGCTCTAGTTGTAAATATATTGTAACATCTTTTGAGAAAATTAATGGTTTACCTTTTAGGCCCAATGGTAAATATTGTTGCTATACGAAGGGTATCATTTATGCCCTGAAATGGCTTGTGCAATTGGTTTTATATAGGAGAAAGTAAAATACCTTTTAAGGTCAGACTGCAACAGCATATAAGGGACATTAGGAATATAAAACTTAAGAGCCCCCTTGCTATGCATTTTAAACTATGTCACAGAAGTGACACTGAAGTTCTTAGGGATACTATTTTGGAAACAGATGTTTTATATGATGAATGTTTGGATATAAAATGAAGGCTGCTATATAAACTGTTTTTATTTTAAAGTATGGAACCCTGACCCCTGCTGGTTTGAGCATTGACTACAACTGGAAATTTTGAATTTAGTGTACATAATTAATTGATAAGTTCCGGTACATGTATTAATTGGTATTTAAGGTATGTTGTGATTGTTATGCTTTTACTCCTTGAAGGCTGTTGTAGCCAAAGAGCTAGAGTCTTTTATGAATAAAATATTGGTGTGTGTATTCACTGGCTTTTGTTGTTTTATATACTGTTCTTAGTTGTGGTTTTGTAGTGTTTTATATGTATGGCTTTGTCTTCTCTGTTAAGACTCAAGGCCTACAAAAACTACAAGAACTGTTTGACTCTCTGCTTGTGATTTGAAGCAAAGAAGCAAGGAAAGAAATCTTATCTCTTTTGGTGTCTGATGTCAAGCTGCTTAAACTGTCAGAGCTCGTTTCTCCATCCCTGCTCCATCCTGCTCCATTTTGTTTTCTGTTTTGAGTTTGGCACAGGGTTGCCAGATTTTCAACTGGCCACGTAGGGACAAACAAAAGTGAAGACTAAAAAAAAAGGGTCTCAGAGTTCCGCATTAAACAAAAGTAGCTCTGTGCTTATTTTTATAAGCACGGAGCTGCTTCTGTTTAATGCAAAACATCGCAGTTCCGCATTAAACAGAAGTAGCTCTGTTTTGCTATTTTTTGATCGGCCCGTATACCAGTATACGGGCCAATCAAAAATCGCTAAACACGGAGCTACTTCTGTTTAATGTGGAAGATCGCAGTTCCACATTAAACAGAAGTAGCTTTGTTTTGCGATTTTTTGATTGGCCCGTATACCGGTATACGGGCCAATCAAAAATCGCTAAACACGGAGCTACTTCTGTTTAATGCAGAACATCGCAGTTCTGCATTAAACAGAAGTAGCTCTGTTTTGCTATTTTTTGATTGGCCCGTATACCAGTATATGGGCCAATCAAAAATCGCTAAACACGGAGCTACTTCTGTTTAATGCGGAACATCGCAGTTCCGCATTAAACAGAAGTAGCTCTGTTTTGCGATTTTTTGATTGGCCCGTATACCGGTATACGGGCCAATCAAAAATCGCTAAACACGGAGCTACTTCTGTTTAATGCGGAACTGCGATGTTCCGCATTAAACACAAGAAGCTCTGTGTTTAGCGATTTCTAATTGGCTCGTATGCTGATATACGGGCCAATAAAAAAAACAAAAAAAACAAAGGGGAGGCTGCCCGGGATTTAAACCGGCAGTGCGGGACTTGGGATCAGGCTGCTGATCTCGGGACAGTCCCGCCCAAATAGGGACGTCTGGCAACCCTGGTTTGGCCTGGTGTTTCTATTCCAGGTGGCAGATAGAGAAATTACATAGCCTTCACATTTAACATGTTTTTTCATTGGTTAGTTTGTTTTTTTGTGATACTTAAATACACAAGAGTATAAATGTGTCCTTGTCTTCTCTGATAAAACTCAAGGCCTACAAAAATTACAAGTGATGTTTGACTCCCTCCTGGTGGTTTGAAAAAAGAAGCAATGAAAGTAACCCTGTCTTTTTTGTGTCTAATGTGTATTTGCTTAATCTCATAGAGCTACCTCCTGCATTGCCTGCCACAATGTTTTTTCTGTTTTGAGAAATTGGTTTGACCTGGTGTTTTTGTTCTTCATGGTAGATAGACAAATTGCCAAGTCTTCACATTTCACATGTGTTTTCACTGGTTCATTTGTTTCTTGACTGATACTTAAATTGACAGAGTATATCCATGGCATTGTCTTCTCTGATAATACCCAAGGCCTACAAAAACTACAAGCACTGTTTGACTCCCTGCTGGTGATTTTTTTTTCAGTACTTTTCCGTTATCGGGGCAACGGTTGTAAAGCATGTGGATGATTAGACCTAGCCTTGAAATTGCAATGCACCCAAGTTGCTGTTACTGAGTAAAATCAAAATGTTTTTTCAAGTTCTCAGATTTGTGCTATGCAAATGTTTGTCACATCTAGCCCTTTCCTAATATCAACTTCCGCTTGTCTGAACCCTAATTTTCTGGGCCTTTCACCTTTTGTTACCACTGCTTGCCTCTTCATTTTCTATGCGCTGTTAAACTGTAGCAAGATCCCCGGGTAATTCTTAGCTAGGGTGTGATTGACAGACGTTATTTTGTGAGAAAATAAGGAACTGCTCCTCTTTCCAACTATCAGTTGCTTTGTAAGGGAATAAAGTCACTGCTCTGTGCTAAGAGATTGTATCCCAACTGCAATTATTATTGAACAGCAGAAGCAGCATTGACTTCAGATCTCCCCATTCGCAGTGTGTGCACATTGACAGATAGGCCTCCCAGCATTATAAGTCTTAACACAATGAGGCTTACAAATCAGCTGATGGTTGGAAAGAGGAGCACTTCCTTTTTTTTTCCAGAAATTAATGTCAGTCTTTCACACCCTCTGTATCATTTAATCGGGGATCATTCTACAACTGCCTCTATAGGTAGCAGGGACTTTCAAGGAAACAGCAAGAGTTATGTGACCGCAAAGCCAAATTTCAAGACAGAACAGAACACTGAAGTGACCACTGCTGACTTGTCAGAAAAGCAGTATTAGAGGGAGGAAGATGACAAAGGTAAACTCAGAAAAATATTAGGCAGCGGTGACTTCACGTCAAGCACACATTTAGCCTGTTGCCCCGAGAATGGACAAGTACCTTTTTTTTCCTACCCTCCCATTCCTTGCTCTGCTTTTTATTCTTGGTGATTTTTAAGTTGCACAGTCTTACTGTAAATTGAGCTTTATAAGCTCCTCCTTTCCTACTGTGCTGCTGATATCTTGAATTATTTATTTGCCTTTCCTTGTGCTTATTTTCAAAAAAAGTGCATTTGTCTCTCATTGTCCATTCTGCTGATTTACTTGCTCTGAATTTGTTATTGAGCTAGTTGTTGGATAAAGCAGCAGCTTTCAAAGTATGCAAGAGAAGTATTTGAAATCTGTTAGTGATCTTGTGTCTTTCTTTATGATTCTTGAGCTAAGAGGTTAAGAGGGAGAGGGGATTTGCTTTGGGTTGTACTACATAGATCTGACAGCAGCAAGCTGAAATACGTTTCTGGGTCACTATTTATAAATGTATTCATCTGCTTGATCTCAAGCAGATATCTGAGGTATAAAGTCATTCAAGTGGCTATACTTGACCTGTGTGTGCTTGTGTGAGCGTGTGTGTGTGTGTGTGTGTGTGTGTGTGTGTGTGTGTGTGTGTGTGTAGCTATACACGTGTGTGCGTGTGTGTGTGTGTGTGTGTGTGTGTGTGTGTGTGTGTGTGTGTGTATATATATATATATACACTTACACTTGTGTGTATATATGTATATATGTATATATATATATATATATATATATATATATATATATATATATATATATATATAAATCATCCCAGATTAGTTATGGAGTTATGGTATAAAGGAAGGAATGCATTGTAGTAAACAAGAGTATCATAGATCCTTGGTTTCTTTATTTTGTTGACTGTTGCTAGTGTATTTATTATATGACTGTGAATAAACCGCACAAGAGTCTGATATTTTAACTATAAATATATATTTAATGTAGCTTATTTTTGGGGTAGTCATTGGTGTGAAATGTGAAATGCACCATATTTGGGCTACAGCAGTTTGTCTACCACTTTGTTCAGATGGGTAAGGCTATAAGCTGTTCATGAGCTGCTTCCTGTATTACAAGGTTTGATTTCCTCAGTCTATGTTATCCTTCTGTGATCTCTGACCAAGTCACTTCACCAAACATCCCTCCTGGGCTGCTCCTGAAAAGGGACAGTTCCATTCAGTGTGCTAATCCAAGGTGATCCAGATTCTTAGCAAATGTGTTACACATTTGACTTTTGAATAGTGGCTCCTTTCACTTAGCCAATAATTAGTGCCTCACTCTATGCTATTTGACTACAAATCCCACCAGGTCTCTTGAAGTTTAATATGTTGTCAAAGGTATTTTCAATAAATGAGAGTTTCAAGGGAAGACATCTTTACTGTTGTTCATGCTAAGTATATTTTCAATGTCAGAGTCCTTTGCTTTGACAGCTTGAGCTACCATATGTCCAACTAACCATAGGAAAATCCATTACCATATTCTTGCTAACTACAGGTGCCGGTTTGATTCCATCATAGTCCACATCGGTGTAAAATGATCTGAGATGCACCCCCCAGACTATATGAAGAGAGATATTATGGATCTCTCTGACTATGTACCTCAGGCTGGTATGAACATAGCATTGAGCAGTATATTACCTTCATCAAGGATAATGCCATAACATGAGCAAAAGGTGATTGATTTTAACAATTAGCTGAGTTTCTGGTGTCATTCTAAGGGGATTTCATATTTCTCAGCATAGGAAGACATGGTTAACAGACCACATTGCTTTTCCAAGAATGGTTTGTACCTGTCACCTCTAGGCTTTTGAATATTGGCAAATACTGGCTAAAACTTCATTCTCCCCCATAGAGCCTTTTTTAGGCAATGTCAAATAGACCAACCTACCGAGATAGCAAAATCAACTCAATTACACCTCAGGGTGGTGAACCTAAACAAAAATATACTCCCTACCCTGGAGAATACAAACATCTGTGCAGTTACCAAGACATGGTTTAAAGTTGTAGACAGTACCCCAGCAGTCCTAGGTTTCAGTCTCTTCCACATTTTCAGACCAGTAGATACACAGACAGGGACCAAAGGTGGAGGTGTCTTGATATACATCAATAACAATCATACTTGTAGGTTGGTTAAATAAGATGATATGCAGGAGTTTCTTCACATGCAAGTCACTATAGATAAAATCCCATACCATATCCTAGCAAGCTATAGGTCACTATCTATGTCCCACAAAAGTCATAGCACATACTTAGACCTACTGGAGACACTCACCATCCAACCTAACACCTTATTCATGGGGGACTTTAATAACCCCTCTATAATCTATGAGTCCTTCATGGCCTCAAATCTGCAAATGCAGAGATTCTTGGACTTCATAAAAACAAACACCTTTAACCAATTAGTGCAAAAGCCCAGTACAGGTTCCAAAATATTGGACCTCATACTCATAAATATGGAAGAATGCTGCACCCCCCCCCCATGTCACACCCTCCCTGTTAAGGTCCAACCATAAAGCTGCCTCCTTCAAAATCAAAATCAACTCAATAAACCCAGTAACAGTTAGGAACTATTCCAAGGCAATCTACCTTTTATTAAGTGATAGTATGTCAAAATGCAGTGCCCCTCCAACCCCAGAGAACACAACATACTAAGCAGAACTATTCACATAAACTCTGTGCAACCATTTCAATGGCTACCTACAAGAAGTAAGCCCAAAACTAACACCAAAAATAAACCACACTGGTGGAATCCCAAATTAAACAGGTTATACAAACACAATAAAAAAATGGCTAAAATCAGGAAGTGTAACTCCCATAAAGATAAGAACCTTATCATCAAATTTAACAGGCAATGAAGAGGGCTAGTTAAGTCCAATAAATCCAAATTTGAGGTCAAGATAGCCTCCCAGGAAAAAGACAACCATGAGGCCTTCTTCAACTATGCCACAAACTTCAAAGGCGGCATACAGCAGTGTGCTGAACTGGTGGTTAATGGTGCCACATTAACTGAACTGGGGGATATAGAAAATCTGCTGAATGACAAATTCAGTTCCGAATTTATTTCCCATGCACCCCCAAAAAAGACCTTAACACATAACCCCTCGAACTATAAACAGAGAGCATGTCCTGGCTCAGATCGCTAAGGCCAAGAATAAAGTTTCAATGGACTCTGATAATATCTCGGGATGCTTCCTGAATAATCTAAAATGTGATTTATCAGGGCCACTGGAGTTACTATTTAACTACAGTCTCAAAAATAGGCTTCATGCCACAAGAATGGAGGACTGTAATGGTCATCTCCCTTCAAAAGGGTGTACCATCAACAGATTCCAAAACTACAGGCCTATTAGTCTGAAAAGTCTTATATGCAAAGCCATGGAAAGAATTATCATGGAAATGATCAGCAAAGATATTGAAGACTTTCACTGGGTCCATCCAATTCGGCATTGTCAAAAGAAGGTCATGCCTACTGAACCTGGTGGACTTCTTTGAGAAGGTCACCAAGGCAATAGATAAGAGTAAAACAGTGCATATTCCCTACCTTGACCTGAAAAGGCATTCGATAGAATACCCCACTCAGGCATTGTTAATAGACTTATGGAATTAGGCACTATGGAATACCCTCCCCACTATCAATGAGGACTACTAGTAATCCGGCTCTCTTTAAAGGGTCCCTGAGACAACACCTTTCCTCTCTTTGGCAGTGCACATGTGCCATAGTGGCACCTCCTGAAACCTGGCTTCTTCCTCTATACTACCTCACCTTCATTCTAACACCTCTCTTACATAACTCTTCATATTTCTTAACTCCTGCTTAACTATACAGCTCACACTGTCTGCTATATTCATCACCTATATTTAAGGTCATAACTTCATAAGTGTTAGCCACTCACCAATTCTTATGATACTTACATACTAATTGTGTAAACTACTATATCCTTAATACTGTATGGTAATAATGTACCCTAACTCTAATGGTCAGTTGCAACCCTCTTATTGTATTGCACTGTTGAAAATAATCTATTTTACTATACTGAATGCTATGCATTGTGTATGCTGTAGATTATGTACTGTGTTATGATTATATTGTGTATAGTTCATTTTATGTGGTGCTTTTTAACAATCTACTTTATAATACTGTATGTTATACATTCTGTTCGTGAAGATTATGTACTGTGTCATACTTATTTTGTGTATTGCTCATTTTACTGTGGAGCTTTTCTCCCCTGGCCTCCACTGAAAATGGGCCCCACTGTGATGTTGTGGACATTCCCAGTAAACAAATGCAAATAAATAAATAAATAATAAACAATAAACACCTATATAATGCACTAGATAACTAACTGTCTCACAGATAGGATCCATGAATATGGATTGGTGAGACCACTTCCAAAAAGAAGCAGGTCACCAGTGAAGTTCCTCAGAGCTAAATGCTGGGCTACTCCTCTTTGGCATCTACTTCTTGGAAGTTAAGGCCAATGTCAAAGGCTTTTGGCTAACCAAGTTTGCAGATGATTGTATAGGATTTCCCCAAGAAGCAAACATCTTACAAGGGGGTCTAACACAGACAAATGACTGGTGCCAAAGCCATGGCTTACAACACATTAAGAGGATCAAATTTTGCACTTTTGTGGCAGTAGAGGACTGATTTCCCCTATCTGAGCTGGGAATTGCTTATTGTGTGCTTACCTTAGGGCATAGCTAGTGTAAAACTTGCTTTTTTCTGCTCATATACAAGCCTCATATTTGAGCGAGTCTTGGCTCTTTTACACAGAGCTGCTCATTATTTGGCAATGATGCCAGAGACTTTGAGAGATTTTGCAAACATCTGATGCCATCTTTTGCAAGAAACACAAAATTAAAGGAGAACTGTACCCACAGACTCAAAAAACATGTTTATTTCATCATGGTTTGGTGTTTCCTACATTTTAACACCACTCTGGAACTATCTACAGGTTTTTAAATATTTTTATATGTAATTACTGAGTCTGACCACATGGGGTCTGGCATCTTGAAGTGATCCTGATTGTTTAGTCTGCTCTAGGTATACCACAATGCAGTGCTTTTCTGTAAAAAATTACATCACCTCCTGTCACTGCATTGATTATACATGCATACACTGCGGTCTTTCAGTCAGTTAGTTTTAAGTAACATTTCATGCCATTCAGTGACTACTTAAAACACAAACAGTGGAATGCCACAGAACAGACTTTCAAAGGACTTTTTACTTCTTTTTAGAATGGCTAAATTGAAGTATTTTTGAAGCCTTAATTGTACTACTTTGACTCATCTCCCATCCACCTTCACACCTAACTTCTCTAGCTGTCAGAGTGCTAAGGGTAATTTGAGCTGTTACCTGCTGTGATTGACAGCTCACAGCAGGAGACTTGACTCATGTACTGTTTCCTTGTTATAGCCTTTACTTTCTATATGGACAGGAGAAGGACCAAGGAGCTGTGACCTCACAGCATGGGTGGGATTTTAGGACAGTCATGGTGATGTCAGTTTGAGGTGAAAATTGGCCAGCAAACACCCTGTATTCGTTGGCCTTGATGACATCAATGAATTGGAGACTGCAGCAAGCTTTTCCAGGGCAGGATACAAATATTTTGAAAGTGAAACCACCACAGTGCAGTAAGGTACTGTTCTAGTTGAGAGTAACAGTAGATTTAAAATATTTTAAATGCTGTAATGTTGTTTATTCATAGCAAGGACGATAAATAGTGGGAAAAAGGACAGAGAAGTCGAGCATGTAATAACAGAATCCTGCTATTGTCCTTTAAGTATGATTTTGCAATGCATTGCTTGTTTTCATTATACCTTGAAAGATTTATGTGCTACTTATTGCTTTTTGCATGTCTTTAAAGTTTAAAGTTGCATTTTCTAACTGATGTAAGGGCTGCTGTTCTGCATTTAAATACACTGTGCCTAGTGTTTTTAGTTAGTATTAGGTATATGTTTATGATTCCTTAGCACTTGGGCTCCAAACCAGTCATTTTACAGTATGAGGGTCAAAGTCTGCAATCTTGTGGCAGGAGAGGGCTGATTTTCTCTAAACAAGCTGGGAATTGCTGGTGGAAAGCTTATTGTGTGCTTACCTGATTCGTCTTAGGGTATAACTAGTGTAAAACTTGCTTTTTTCTTCATATATATATATATATATATATATATATATATATATATATATATATATATATATATATAAGCCTTGCATTTGTACAAAGCTGCTCTTCACGCAACAGCAGTTAATGGTGTCTTGTACATATATGCAATTACCAGAAATGTCCGTGTAAAAAC
Organism: Protopterus annectens; assembly: GCF_019279795.1. Classification (NCBI taxonomy): domain Eukaryota; kingdom Metazoa; phylum Chordata; order Ceratodontiformes; family Protopteridae; genus Protopterus; species Protopterus annectens. The sequence continues at coordinate 644,554,054 of NC_056736.1, forward strand.
TACACCAGAATTTTACTTCAGTCCTGTGCTACTCACAGAACAACTAGTTTATGCAGTGAGCAGCATTTTTGCATTTAACGGGCTACTTAGGATGAGATTGTATTATTACAGAACCCAGGACTATCGTTGCTCAAAGAGCATCCATCCATTGTGAGACACACTGATGTCCCTCTTACCAGGCTGGATAAGGAGAAGGTCACGGTTAGATGCCTGTCAGGGGCTAGGATCTGCCAGATCATGTAAGCACTCAAGTCATTAAACCCTGAATACCAGCATGATTCAGTCATAGTCCATGTAAGCATAAATGACCTGAGACATACGTCCTTGTTCTATAAAAAGACAGACATGATTGAGCTCTGAAAATATGTATCACAGGCAGGTATAAGCCTAGCATTGAGCAGCATTCTACCATCTGCAAGGACAATGCCAAAATATCAACAGAAAATTATTAACTTTAACAATTTGCTTAGGTACTAGTGTCATTCCAAAAGGGTCCAATACTTGTCAGCCTGAGGGAAGATGACTGACAGGACAAGCTGCTTTACCAGGGATGGTCTTCACCTGTCACCACTAGGTGTTGGATCTTGGTTAAAACAGTATCCACCCATACAGTGCCTTTAGGCAGTGCCAAACAGATAAACCTTCCATCATAGCAGAATCTACTCAGGACAAGCTAAAGGTGTTACTGTTCAATGCTAAGAATATCAACAAGAAACTGCACTCCCTAAATGCTCTTCTTACCCCAGAGAATGCTGACATCTGTGCAGTTACTGAAACATGGCTCAATGCCATGGAAAGCACTCTGGCAGTGCATGGCTATGTTTTACATACATACATTCCAACCACCCACTGAACATGAAAGAGCAAAATGTAGAGGTGTATCTATCTAAATAAAGGATAAGCACACCTCAAGTATGGTCAGACAGTATGACTTGCTTGAGCTACTCCATGTCCAATTAACCATGGAAAAAATCTATTGCCAGTTTTTTGTTAGCTACAGACCCCCCCCCCCCCCCCAGAGTCAACCAGGAAACCCATACATCATATCCAAAGTTACTTGAATCACTAACCATTCAGCCCAATACCATACTCATGGGTGATTTTAACCACCTTGCCATTAACTGGGAGGAATACATGACCACTAACATGCAGGCCCAAAGATTTCTTGACTTTGTAAACTCAAATGCCCTGGAGCAGCTAGTCTGCACTCCCACTTGGGGTACAAATATCCTAGACCTGATGCTCATAAATACGGGAGAGTGCTGCACCACTGCAAAGTGTGATGTCCTTACTGATAAGATCAGATCACAGTGGTCTCCCTTGAAATAAAGGTAAACTCAGACCCCTCACCCATCCACAAAAAATGTAAAAACTTTTCTAAGGCAACCTACCTCATATTAAGTGACAGCACAGCTAGTTTCCAAGCTCCTCCAAACTGAGAAAACACAAAAGCCTATGCACAGGAATACACAAACGCCCTGTTTGATCATATAAACAACTGCATAGAAATGGCAGTACCAGACTGAAATAAGACCAGGTCAAACCATAAAAAAGCCACCCTGATGCACCCCTGCTATTAATAGATTGTACAACAAAAGAAAGAAAATCCTGTCAATAAGTAAGAGGGAATGTGCACAACAAAGCAAAACATCCCTCATTAGTCTAAACAAGCAAATCAGGGAAACATTTCAGTCTCTGAAACCAGACTTTGAGGCAAAAACAGCATCCAAAGCTAAGGATAACCATAAGATATTTTTTCAGTTACGTCCGCAATCTTAATGGAAACACCAGCAATGTTCAGAATTAGTTATAGACAGCTTCACCTTTACTCGGCCAAAAGATATAGCAAATCTGCTGGCCAATAAATTCAGCTCAAATTTCACCTCCCCATCACCTCTAGTTCTCCCCCAAGAAATACTCTCCACCACTCCCCCACCAATTATCACCAAAAATTATCACCAAATAATAGGTTACCACTGGGCTCTGTAAAGCTAAAAACACAGCTTCAATGGATCTTAATGATATACCAGGTTGCCTCTTAAACAGCTTGAATCAGGACCTATCAGGCTAATTAGGATCTCTGTTTAACAACAGCCTCTGGACCGGCTATGTCCTGGTAGAGTACAGGACAGCAGCAGTCTTCCCTCTGCATAAAGGAGGACCATCAACTGACCCAGGACATTACAGACCCTTAAGTTTGACTACTCTTATATATAAGGCCATGGAAAGAATAATCATGGACCTGATAAATAATGACATAGGAAATCTCCAAACACTGGACCCAACCCAAGCTGGCTTTGTCAAGGGTAGGTTATGCCTACTAAATCTGGTGGACTTCTTTGAAAACGTCACTACGGCCATGGATGAGCATATTGCAATGGATACTACCTACCTTGACCTGGCCAAGGCATTTAACACAATTCCCCTCTCAGGTATTATAAATAAATTCACAAAACTGGGCATAAATCCCTATGTCACCAGATGGGTAGCCAACTGGCTCACACATGTTATTAAAGTTGGTGACTCCAGATGCAGAAAGGAGCCAGCTACTAGTGGTGTGCAACAAGGCTCAGTGCTAGGACCACTCCTGCTTAGAATATATTTATTTGAAGTCAAGGGTAATCTGGAAGCCTTCTAGGGGAAAAAGTCTGCCAATGACTTAAAACAGGTGGCAATCAATGAATCCCCCAGTAACATAGATTTCCTTAAGGAGGGTCAAAATCAGACAAATAACTGTTGCCAGAGCCACTGCCTAAAACTAAATGTGAAAAAAAATGCATTGTCATACCCTTTGGGAAGTCAAATACCCCTGTAAATTTCAATATTAATAGCATACCCCTAAGTGAAGACCCAGAGATGAGAAAGCTAGGTACACAGATAGAATGTAGCCTGAACTTTGACCACCATGTGTCCAGAGTGGTGAGGAAGTCCTATGAGGTACAGCTTATAAGTAAACGTATGGCATCCAGATCCAAAGAAGTTATAGTGCACTGTACTCAGCCCTCTTCAGACCAATAACTCAGTACAATGTGCCATTTGGCATGTACTTGACTAGGCATTTACAGCAGCTGGATTGATCTCAAAGGTTGATCATGAAGAAAATACAGGGTGTAAACAGCATGTCCTATGCAGCTAGACTAAAGTCTCTATCCCTTTACTGGGTCTCCTACCGACTATTAAGGGGTGATCTATGCCTAACCTATAAGGCACTCATGCATCCAGCATTGCTTCAGCTGTTACACATCCACAAGACAAATAACACAAGGGTGACCTGATCTAGGGATCTGAACATGGTCTGCGATTCAAATAAAACATGCTGGAGAGACAGATGTGTGTCTCAGAGATTACCCCATCTTTGGAACAGGTTTCCTCGACTCTCTTCAAACACAGTTTGGATCAATGTATGGGGAATTACAAATTCAGACCTGGGGTAGTGCATATGTCCCTTATGGGCAGGGACAATCTGTAAAATACTCAAGTCATAGGCACAAACCTCTGCCATACTCTTGTCCCTAGGGGCCATATATAGGGTAAAATTGGGTAATATTGACTAGGCTTGTAAGGGCTCTTAAGCCATTAGCCTAGTAATCTCCTATGAACCAAGAAATGCATTATAGTACCTTTTAGGAAGACAGCCACTGCAGCAAACTATGTGAACAATAAAACGACCCTAGAAGTTGACCCACTAGTCAGGGATCTGTGAACACATATATACAGTAGCCTGGCCTTTGACCGTGTCCAAGGTAGTAAGGAAACCCTTCTATGTTGCTAAACGTATAAGTATGGTCATGGCATCGAGGTCCAGTGAAATCATTGTACCACTATACTTGGCCCTCATCAGTCCCATTATTGATTATAATGTCCTCTTTGGTATTTACCTGACCAGATACATCCAGCAACTAGAATGTCTGCAAATGTTCCTTACTAAAAGGATAGAAGGCATAAACACAATGTTTTATGTGAATTACCTCAAACCCTATCTCAATACTCATCATGATCATTATCAGCTCCTTTTTCCCATTTTTTCTACATGAGATCAGGGTATCATGTTAACTATCTCCAACTCTCTTGATTCAATGCTACACTCCTGCCTTCTTCAGCACTCATGCCTGACTGTCGCAGATCTTCTTTTACACAATCCATCCACCTCTTTGCTGGACATCCTCGCTTCCTCTTACCTTCTTCCTGTCTGTCCCAAATTTTCCTCACCAGATTGTCTTCTGCTTTTCTGCATATGTGTCCAAACCACCGTAATCTGTTCTTTTTGATTTGTTCTGAAATTGGAGACTTTAGCTTCTGCTCTTATGTCCTCATTTCTTCTTCTGTCCCATAGTGTGCATCCTACCACCCTTCTCAGGCACTTCATTTCCATCACCTCTAGCTTCTTCAACTGTTCTGCCTTTACTGCCCAGGTTTCTGTACCATACAGTAGTACTGGTCGCACCACTGTCTTGCACACCTTACTTTTCAGCTTCTTTGGCATTCTTCTGTCATAGACTACACCTGATACTATGCCAGTTGGCTGCAGCCCCTCAGATTCTAGGTTTGACCTCTTCATTCAGATGTCCTTCCTCCTCAACCACCCATCCCAGATACTTGAAGCTGTTTACCTGTTCCACTATCTTCCCTTGTATTTCTATTCTCAGCTTCTTCTGATTTTCCCAATTTGCTGCCATTACCACCATCTTATCTGTGCTTAGTTTCATCCCATGTGCCTTCAGTTTTGCATTCCATTCTCCTATCCTTTGCTGAAGTTCTAGCTCAAAGTCTGCCTGTAACGCCACATCGTCTGCATACAGCAACTTTGTTGATCTGCCCTCTCCGACCTGTTTGCTAATGTAGTCCATCACCAGTATGAAGAGCAGTGGGCTCAGAGCTGAACCCTGGTGTACACCCACTCCCACTGGGAACCCCTCTGTGAGGTCGAACACTGTTCGTATTTGAGTCATTGGGTCCTTGTACATAGCCTGCACAAATTCTACCAATGTTTCTGAGACTTGAAACCACCACAGTACTGCCCAGATCAGCTTTCTTGGGTCCTTGCCACATGCTTTCTCCAAGTCTGGGAATGCCCAGTTGGACTCTCTCCTCATCTCTAGCTTTTTCTCAAATCTCTGTCTCACTGCAAACATTGGGCCAATTGTGCTGCATCCTGATCTGAATCTGAACTGCTCATCTCTCATCTTACATTCCACTACTCTGCATATCCATTTATCAACCACCCTCTCCAGAACTGTCATGCAATGTGATAGGAGTTTGATGCCTCTGTACTGCCCACAGCTGCGGATGCCCTATCTCTATAATCAGTCTCCTACAAACTACTGACAGATGAGCTATGCCTGGTGTACAAGGCATTCCTGCACCATGCTCTGATGAACCTTTAGCACATCTGTAAAACAAACACCATCAGACCTACTAGATCTAAAGAAATACATTTTGCTTGCAAAATAAATAGAACATGTTGGAGACAGATATATATCTCAGAGAATTCCCATTCTCAGGAATAGGCTCACCATCTGTTTGAAACAAGGTCCCTCCCAGTAACTTGGACCATTTCATGGGAAATCGAAAATTCACCCATTGTCTGGCGCCTGTGTCTCTGATTGACAGAAGCAGTCAGTAAATCATGTCATAACCAACAATCAAACTTCTAAAACATATAACTTGAGGGACACATTTATTATTTATTTATTTTATTTTACATTTGTTGACTGGGTCTGTCCGACTGAGCTGATAGCCCTTTTTCAGTGGAGGCCCGGGGAGAAAAGCTCCACTTTACATAATATAATGGTAGAAAAAGGTAATACATCAAAATTGAAAAGGTAATACATCAATAATTTGGAGAAATTCTCCAGGTAAAATTTGTTAGCAAGATATTAGTACTGTTCAAATTAGACATTAATTGAGTACACACCAGTATAAATGAATTTACAGTTACTGACAGTATTAAGTACAGACAGATTAAGTTACAGACTAGACAGATTCAAGTTTACTAGGGTTCACATATAGGTTCATAGGTTGATACTAGGCTATCTGCCCTAGGGCATTTATAAGCCTAGCCAGAGTGTGTTTGGCTTTCGCCACCCTTTTAGATTAGTTGACTATGCCTCTGTATAGTAGGTCACAGAAGATAGCCCTTTTAAGGTTAGTTTACTGTGCCTCTGTCTAGCAGGGACACAGAAGAGATCCCAGGGGTAAACTTACGATCTCCCATACACTCATCAAGAATTCTCTTGAAGAGGGTCAGTGAGGAGCTCTGCCTAACATGGATTGGAATTTTGTTCCAGAGTGAGGGGAGCCGCTGGGATATGAATCTGTCCCTCCAGCATGTCCTATTTATTTCTGTGCTGAGGTTCAAGTCCCTGGAGCGTGTAGCTCTAAGGGGTTTGGATTTCCTGAGGTGGAGCATGTCCATTAATTCTGGGTTGGACATGGCTTTATACATCAGGCACAGATCGCCTCTGAGTAGGCGGTACGCAACTGAGTAGAGCTGGAGTTTCTTTAGCCGAGCTGCATAGGGCGTCTGTTTGAGTCCCTTGATCCTCTTGGTGAGGTACTTTTGGGGTTTTTCCAGTTGCTGCAGGTGTCAGGTAAGGTACATCCCAAATGGGGCATTGTATTAAATTATGGGCCTGATGAGTAGAGGGGCACAATGACCTCTCTTGATCTAATTGTGAATCCTTTCGTGATAAGGTGGGCTATATAGAAGCTCTTTCTAACCACTTTGGCAACGTGATTGTCAAAGGAGAGATTGCTATCTACTTGGGTCCTCAAGTCCCTAACTACTTCTTCCATACTTAATGGATTACCACCTATGTGGTAGTTTGTGGGCACTTTGTTTTTCCCAAAGGGGATGACTATGCACTTTTTGGCATTTAGCTTTAGGCCATGGCTCTGGCACCAGTTTTCCGTCTCTGTGAGACCCTTTTGAAGGATGCTTGTGTCAGCCGAAGAGTCGATTATGGCACCCAGTTTGCAGTCATCTGCAAACTTGGTCAGCCATAGTCCACCCGTGTTCACCTGTACCTCAGAGAAATATATACCGAACAAGAGAGGTCCCAGGACTGAGCCTTGTGGGATGCCACTTGTAACTGGTTTAGAGTCTGACATGGCACCTGCAATTCTGACCATGTGGGTTCTATCCCTGAGCCAGTTTGCAATGCATCTTGTGACATAGGGGTTGATATTTAAGCTGGTGAGCTTATTTATGATGCCCGAGTGGGGTATTGTGTCGAAGGCTTTTGCGAGGTCCAGGTAGGCTGTGTGGACTACCTTCCCTTCATCTATGGCCTTGGTAACTGTTTCAAAGAAGTCGACCAGGTTCAAGAGGCAAGATCTGCCCTTAACAAAGCCGAATTGGGTAGGATCTAGTGTCTGGAGGTTCCCAATGTCTTTGTTTATGAGTTCCATGATGATATGCTCCATAGCTTTGCAGACCAAGCTAGTCAGGCTTATAGGGCGATAGTTACCGGGGTCCATTTTGGCACCACCTTTGTGGAGTGGGACCACTGTTGCTGTATGCCATTCCTTGGGTACATATCCTGTAGTAAGGCTGAGATTGAACAGTGACTTTATGTGAGGGTTCAGTTCTTCTTGGAGCTCGTGTAAGATGCAGCCCGGGACACTGTCTTGTCCCATTGATGCTGTGTTTTTTGCTTTGGAGAGGGCAGCTCTCACCTGTGCATCTGTGATGTCAGGGAGGCTACACTCTGTTGGGATAGACATTTGCTCTTTTGGGGGGGAAGGGAGGGGAGTTTGCACTGAACCTGTCTGCCAGAATGTTGGCAATGTCTGTGGGTTCAGTGTATTTTTTGTCATTTTGCATTAACTCAGAGCATATCTGGGAGTTGCTACCCAGGCTCCTGACATAACTAAAGAAGGCCTTGTGATTATCTTTAGTGTCTTGCGCAATTTTTCTTTTGAAGCTGGCCTTAGATGATTTTATGAGGGATCTTAGTTTCTTGCTAGTACTGATCAGAGATGCCTTCCCTTTTTGGGATTTTGCTCTATCATGTAGTAGCTTCCTCCTTCTGTTGTATAGCTTATTTATGAATGGGGTCCGCCAGACAGGTCTCCTGCCTTTGGAGGAGCGTGTCTTGGTTTTATATGGGATAGCATGATCCATGCATTCCTGTAGGTGTCCATAGAATGCTTTTGTAAAGGATTCTGCAGTTTGAGCCATATTTTCCACTGGCCCGGGGGCTTTGAAGGATTCCACCTCGGTTCTGAGAAGTGTGAAGTTTGTTTTTGAGAAGTTCTTTACCGTGGTTTCCTTGGTTGGGGGTGGGGACGGGATATGGATGTCCAGTGAGATTCATTTATGGTCAGATCTTACCAATGAGGGGTATACCTCTGGTGTGGAACATAGAGTCCCCATGTTGGTGATGACCAGGTCCAATATGTTTTCCCCTCTTGTGGAAGTGGTGACCAGTTGTTCCATAGCATTTGAGTTTATAAATTCTAGGAACCGTTGGGCAAGGGTGTTGGGGCTTGAGTAGTTTTCCCAGTCAATGTTTGGGTAGTTGAAGTCACCCAATATAATGGTGTTTGGAGAGACCTTCATATTCTCCAGTGTTCTCAGGAAAGCTGAGTGGGGTTCCTGAGTTTGGGAAGGTGGTCTGGAGCAGGCTACAAACTGAAAGGCAGTTTTGCCCACTGTTAGTTGCACATGGATGGTCTCCGATGCTTTGTGCAGTGTCACTAACCTGGAGGTGTGGGTATCTCTGATGAATATGGATACACCCCCTCCTTTTGTGGTTCGGTCCAGGTTTTGGGGCCGAAAAGCATGGTATGAGGTATAACCTGGTAGTGCTGGGGTGCTCTCGGGAGCCTTGAACTAGGTTTCTGTTACTGCACAGATATCGATATTCTCCATACTGAGGAGAGTCTTGAGTGTGTGCATCTTGAGGTTTAGACTTCTGGCGTTGAGCAGCATTACCCTTAGTTTTTTTTCCTTGTGTTGTCTATGGAGGTGGGTTTGTCTTTTGAGCCTTGCCTAAAAAAGGCACTATGGGGGTGGCAAGAGCCTTAGTCAGTATTCGAAAGCCCAGGTGTGACAGGTGCAAGCCGTCCCTAGTGAAGCAACGTGGCTTGTCGAGCATGTCATCCCAGGCTGACAGACACTGGATCCCCTTTGAAGGACACCAATACTTTAGCCAATTGTTAAAATTGATCATTTTGTCTTTATACTGTGGCATCATTCTTGGTGAGGGCAAGATGCTACTCAAGTCAGGGTCATACCAGCCTGGGCTACATGATCAGAGAGCTCCTCTATGTCTTTTTTCATGTAGTCCAGGGAGGTACGTCTCAGGTCATTCACACCAGCATGGACAATGACGGAGTCATATTTGTACTTGCTTTGGAGTGACCTGAGTGCCTGTGTTATGTGGCGGATCCTGGCACCCGACAGGCAGCTTACAGTGACCTTCTCCTTGCTCAGTCTGGTGAGTGGGATGTCAGTGTGTCTGACAATAGAGTCACCTATAACAAGTGTATTAGGTGTGTTGTTTAGCCTTAAGGGCTGTGACTGTGTGGCACACTGACTTTGTGAATTATGTGATATGTGGGTATTGTTGTGGGGTAGGGGTTGCTTGGATGTCTGCTTTGGAGGTCTCTGCTGCTTAGGCAGATTTTTATTTAGAGCCTACGAGTATGTTTTTGTGTGTTTATGTGTTTGGTTTGCTGATGCGATAGGTCTATGTGAGACTGGATTTGTGGTGTGTGGTTACTGTCTCCTCCTGACTGACTGTGCCAGTACTGGGTTGAGAGAGCTCAGCCTCCAGTTTGGCTACATAGTTGCATCTCTCACATATATTTGAGCTTGTTGGGAGGAGGACAGGGTGGTTTGTGTACATAAGGCAGTTGTAACATTGCCTCAAGATTCCCAGATTCACCAGCTGGACTGGAGAGTAAACCCGAAACTGACTTTTAGACATGCCAGAATAGTATAAGGAACTATTTTTTGACTGATCAGAAAGGACCAATAGGGACCCAAGTACTTAAAAGGAGTATAAGAGGGTGTAGTGCTTTACTTTATTAGTGTTTACTTACAAGATTACTTATACGAGCAAGTGCTGGGCTTTAGAATGAAAATAGAGTGCTTACTTTGAGATTTAGAACAGTTCTAAGGGAAAAAGTGAACAGCAGACTTTGTGGAGCCGGGAATAGTTTAAACCTGTTTAAGCGGCGCTGCCCGATGCTGCGCTATGCGCAAAATCATGCAAAACCACACAAATGCGGGTTTTAAAGCAGGAAAACTGAAAGAGATAGGAATTGACCCAAAACGGCCAATAAGCTACTAGTTTCAGGGCTGAGACCACTCCTCCAGGGACAGATAGGCTGCTCAAAGCTCCCCACTCTGACTGATGAACAGAGAAGCTTCCTGCTATCCAAGTAAGGATATGGGCAACACAGGAAACTATACCACAGTCCAGAATTCAGCAAAGCCTGAAATCTGGACTAATCTAGTTCAGCAAAGGCGGGAAAAGAGAATTTTTTTTTTTTTTTCCAAGAAACAGCAGAAAAACACACAGAAAACACTGTAAATGCTGTAAACAGGCTAGCACACTTTAGTGTATAGCCTACAACAGTTATACAATACAAAAACAACTTAAAATGATATAAAACAAGTGCAAAACTGCACAGAGCAGAAAAGCAATGCAATTAAAACTTTTTAGAGCACAGAGCAGTTAGAAACTCACTTTTTAGGCGGGAAAAGGCAGTCGGAGCAAAAAAACAGAAAAAAAAATACTTAAATCTGGAAAAGTCTCTCTTGAGTCCCTCTGTTGCCTGTATCACTCTGCAGGACACCACGAGGAGCTGTGCAGAGTTGTATACTGGCGCAAAACCGTGCAAATGTGGGTTTTAAAGCAGGGAAACTGAAAGAGATAGGAATTTACCCAAAATGGCCAATAAGCTACTAGTTTCAGGGCTGAGACCACTCCTCCAGGGACAGATAGGCTGCTCAAAGCTCCCCACTCTCACTGGTGAACAGAGAAGCTTCCTCCTATCCAAGTAAGGATATGGGCAACACAGAAAACTATACCAAAGTCTGGAATTCAGCAAAGCCTGAAATCTGGACTAATCTAGTTCAGCAAAGGTGGGAAAAGAGAATTTTTTTTTTTTTGGTTTTTTTTGTTTTTTCAGGAAACAGCAGAAAAACACACAGAAAACACTGTAAATGCTATAAACAGGCTAGCGCACTTTAGTGTGTAGCCTACAACAGTTATACAATACAAAAATGACTTAAAATTATATAAAACAAGTGCAAAACTGTAAAAAGCAGAAAGGCAATGCAATTAAAAGTTTTTAAAGCACAGAGCAGTTAGAAACTCGCTTTTTAGGTGGGAAAAGGCAGTCGGAGCAAAAAAACAGAGAAAAAATACTTAAATCTGGAAAAGTCTCTCTTGGGTCTCTCTGTTGCCTGTATCACTCTGCAGGACACCACGAGGAGCTGTGCGGAGTTGGATACTGGCGCAAAACCGTGCAAATAAGGCAAACTAATTATAAGACTTTGGTTCAGAGATGGGGTTGTAGAGGAAATGTGGTATAGTTAGGATGTATTGAGTGAAGGGGTTATAGTATAGAGATAGTTCAATGGGGTGCTAAGATAGTGGAAGTGTATTTACGTTGAGAAAGGAAAAGTAAGATTTTGTAGTTGGGGAGAAGTTGTATATAGATTTAAAATAGGCAAGTGTGCTGCAACAGGAGAAATGGGAAGGAGAAAAAAGGTAAGGAAGGCTGAGTACTTGAGAATAAGTTGAGGCTGTGTACAACTGCAGGACCATAGACTGTTCAGGATTTGGTTACACAGTTAGGCCTATAAAGGCCGTTGTGGTCATTAGCCTGTCATACACCTAAAATCTCCACTCTTTAATATGAAAAATTGAGCACTTTTGTCCTGGTAAACAAAAACTTCATCGAAATGAACACAAGATGTGAACTACCCCTTCTTATAGTTCTCAAATAGTCACATGATTAAAATTCAGTTAATCAATTAAATAATTAAATCAAACAAAGGTAAAGGATAAAAAGGAACATAAACAAATAAATGAATGTATATGTTTGCACAAACATCAGCGGAGACATATATTACTCAAACAAAATGATAAAATATACAAAACAAACTTTAATCACAAAAACTTCCAGCAAGAATATTTTAAGACTTGTAAAAACTAATCTGTTTAAATGTCTTGGGCTGCAGGTGCACCCCCACCCTTCAAACTTGAATAAGTACTGTTGCTGAAGTGCAATTCCAGTGAAAATATTACAAAGGCTTCTCTGCAAGCATGGCTTTTCTTCAAATTAAACACAATCTGTTTAAACATCTTGGGCTGCAGGTGCACCCCCCACCCTCCAAACATGAATAAGTACTATTGCTGAAGTGCAATTCCAGTGAAAATATTACAAAGGCTTCTCTGCAAGCACTGCTTTTCTTCAAATTAAACGCAATGTATGTCTTAACTTTCAGCATAAAGACTTAATGTTAATGCATTTATATACTGAGTTTTTTTTTTGTTTGTTTAAAGCATGCACACTTGCAGAGGGCTGTCTAGCTAGCCCAGTTTTCCAAACTCCAATCCTGTAAGACCCCATTTCAGACACTAGTTGATGACACACTGCTGGGTTCTGTACCTCTCTCTGAGTAGCAAGGCAAAATTTTAAAATTTTATCTATGGCTTTTACATCCAACTGTGCTTTTTTCCCCAATTTCATCTATGACCAGTCAATATTAGACTATTTTTGTATGGCAATAGCTATCCACATCCAAACTAAACTGCATTACCCCAGAATTAGTAACACCAGAAATAATTAACTTGTGCTAGTTTAGTTCCCCCCTTGAACTGTACTGCCATTTACTTAACTGCAGTTAATCTATTCTCTTGCTACTCTCTCCATATCACTTACCTACAGTTTGAGTCAATTGATTGTTTGTTTTTGTTTGAATTGCCCATCTTCCAGAATCTGGTTGAGAGACCTGTCAATCACTCCCACAGGATTCCTCCTGCAATTAGTCCCTACCCTCCTCCCCCACTAGGAATGCATAGGACAAAAGTTATATAAAGGCCTGTATTCTCTGTTATCTGATTGTTTTCCAGCCCACAACCCCTCCTAAGAGCAGTTAACAGGTCTCTGCCCGCTTCGCTCCTCACCCTGCCCTCAATTCCCACCCATCCCCGGTGGTCCTACCTTTATTAGAACAAACCCCTCCCATCATTTTTACCACCAACCACAGCATTACTCCCAACTCTAAATCCACCATCTTCCCACTACTACCCCTCCTCTTCTGCTAACATGAATAAGCATAACATACTTATACTCTTTGCATACCCTCTCCTTGCATATCTTACATCTTACCAAAACTCCATTATACCCCCACTCAACCACTTCCACTGTACAACTATTCACTCCATCACCAATGACTCACCCTCACTCTGCTCCTCTCCCACCAACTCAAGAACCATCCCTATGCATCCCCCACATATTCTATCAACTAAAATACTAAAACTAAATGCATCCCTACAAGTTAACAAAATAACCCTCCCACCACATCTGTTACCGACTGCACCCAATCATAAAGTTTCCCTAAAATGCAAACTCTTTCACAAACTGATAAAACTAATAACCGCATGCATATCAAAACTTGTCTTCAGTGGAGACATCCACTCCAACCCTGGCCCCTCCATCTCCAACCCCACTTCTAATAATCAGACTAACAACCACATCTCCCAAATCCCAGCCAGTAGAAAACCAAATTACCTCCTTCTGCTAAGCCTGAATATCAGAAGTATAGCCAACAAAGTCCGCGAACTCCATGCCACCATAGACTTATACTCCCCAGATATAATCATCCTGACAGAAACCTGGCTAAAACCTCACATTACCAGTGAGCAAATCCTCCCTAATGGTACAACATACTAAGACTAGGCCGACTAAACAAGAAAGGAGGTGGTATAGCTATAATATTTAAACAGCATCTAAACATCCAGATTCTAAACTCATCAGCTCCCCAAATTGCCAGTGAAGAAATAATATATACCAACCTGAATATAAACCAAAATAAAACCATCAACATACTAGGATGCTACTTCCCACCTGGCAAGAATATCCCTCCACTAGAAAACCTCCTTAGCTGGACTTCCCACCATCTCCCTCAAGACACCATAATTTTAGGTGACTTCAATATTGATTGGCAATCATGTTGCGGCTACCATCCAACCCAGCATCTAAAACTTCATGGCTTCACCCAACTAGTCACCAACCAGAATAAATAAAAACTCCAACAAGCACACTACCCTGGATTGGATACTAGTCAGCAAGATTCCCCAGTCCTATATAGTAGGCTGCCTATCAGATAGCCTCAGTGATCACTCCCCAACATTCCTACTCAAAAAACACCTATACCAAGTTAAACCTGTCATCTACCATCAAATACATAAAAAACTACACTTTAACCCAATCACATTCATCTCATCCCTCAAAGAATGTAACTGGCACCCTCTACATTACCTCAGCCTACATGACGCAGTCCAATTTTTCAATACTACCTTCCTAAGCATCCTAAATAACCATGCCCCCATAAGGCTTACCAGAACCAAAGCTCAACCCTCCCAATGGCTACAGAAAACCACTAGGTCAGAAATGAAAAACCGAGATAAAGCCTGGGAACACTGGTGCAAAACCAAAACCCGCTCAGCTAGACAGAAATTCCTAGAACTACGCAATAGAGTCAAAAAGCTAATAAAGGAGGACAAAATCCAATACTATCAGTCTGCCCTCATCTCCTCCCAACACAACCCCAAACAATTCTGGACATCCATAAACTCCATCCTCCACCCAGGTAAAATCAATACCCCTACATCTAACATTTCTCACTCCTCCGAAAATATTGCTACCTCATTCAACACACACTTCACACAAACCATACTATAACTAGCTAGACAACACAACCCCCCTCCCCTACACCCCACACCTTCACCCAGTAATCCCCCCACACTCTTCTCATTTTCTCCCATTCTAGACAACACAACCCTCCCTACACCCCACACCTTCACCCAGTAATCTCCCCAGACAACACAACCCCTCCCTACACCCCACACCTTCACCCAGTAATCTCCCCAGACAACACAACCCCCCTCCCCTACACCCCACACCTTCACCCAGTAATCGCCCCACACTCTTCTCATTTTCTCCCATTCCTACCTCCAACATAAGAAAAGTCTTAACTAAACTTAAACCCACAAAATTAGCAGTAGACAACCGCCCAAGTGAATTCCTACAACTTGCAGCTGACACCCTAGCCTACCCAGTATCCACCTTGATTAATTGATCTCTGTCAGAATGCTACGTCCCTACACTATGGAAAATATCACACATTACTCCCCTTCATAAAGGTGGTCCCTCCACAGAACTAACCAACTACTGCCCCATATCGATTCTATCTCCACTCTCCAAAATTCTAGAGAGATGCATTCACTCTCAAATCTCAGACTACCTCCTTACTAACAACCTCCTTTCTAATACTCAACATGGTTTCTGACCAAACCATAGCACCACCACTGCCTTACTCTCTTTTACTAACGCTATCCTTCACCATAAAAACAATGGCCATCTCTCCTCTGCTACTTTCCTAGACCTATTTAAAGCATTTGACATGGTCCCACACAAACAACTCCTCTCTGTACTCAATAACCTATCATTTTCTCAATCAGTCACCAACTGGTTTCAAAGTTACCTGTCAGACCACCAGCAATCTGTTGTATGGCAAAATGACATATCTCCCCAACTACCTGTCTCTATTGGTGTTCCCCAAGGATCCATACTTGGACCCCTACTCTTCTCTATTTTCACAAATAATCTAGCCTCTGCCACCAAACATGGCACACTCATAGAATATGCAGATGACTCAACCATCATCTGCTCAGCCCAGTCCCTACCCAAACTGCAAAAGGTCACACAGGATGCCTTTTCCTCTGTTGAAACTTGGCTATCCGATGCCCAGTTAATACTCAACCCAAACAAAACTAAACTCCTCATCTTCAAACCCACCAAACATACTCAAAACAACTCTGACTTTAACATCACAGCAAAAGACAACACGACTATCCACCCAACAGATCACACCAAATTGCTAGGAGTCGAAATAGACAACAATCTCAAATTTGACATTCACATATCCATGACCATAAACAAAGTTCACCAAAAACTAGGAGCCTTATACAGAAATAAGCAACTTCTCACCAAAGCAGCTAGGATTTCAGTTGCAAATTCGCACCTTATCTCCACCCAACTTTATGCCTCTCCAATATATACCAACCTAAGGCAATGCAATCTAAATAAACTCGAGACCTGCTACAACAAAATCGCCAAATTCACCACCGGGGCATCCTACCACAGTCACCACTGTCTCTCACTTACTGAACTAGGCTGGCTAAAACTCGCTCACCTCCTTCAATGGTATCAACTCTCACTCGCCCACAAACTGGTTAACCATCCTCTAAAGGTCCCATCCCTCCAGTATCTACTCCAACCCTATCTCACCACCAGACCACTACGATCCAGCAACAAAAATCAATTACAGGTTACTAGAGCCAATAACACTGCTGGAGCAGCACTATTCTCCAGAGCTATAGCCAAATTATGGAACACCCCCCCCCCCCACACAATAACCTCTCTACCATCATGCACCCACTTCAAAGCTTTACTTAAAGTGCACCTAAAAACATGCTGGCTATGCCCTTGTAACTCTCCCCTCTAACTTCTCCCACTCCATCTACCCTCTACCTCTCTTCCACCCCATAAACTACCTTTGATTACAGCAAGCTCTGATACTTCCATGCCTATCTACTTATTATATGGCAGTAACTTCTTATTGTAACAATTGTTAATATCTGCTATGACTTTGTGGATAGAACAGATGCTAGTTATCTACTGAATGTGCTATGTTCTTCATCTGTAACTATGTTTGTAATATTTTAATTGCTAGGATTCTTCATCTGTAACTATGTCTGTAATATTTTAATTTGTGGAGCTTTTCTCCCCGGGTCTCCGCTGAAAATGGACCTGTGTCCAGTTGGACATTCCCGGTCAACAAATGTAAATAAATAAATAAATAAATAAAATCATACCTCTCAATCTGTTAGTGCAAGAAATCCAGACAAAACCCGACAAAATGGGGGTAAAAAGCCCAAAAATAAGGACATATTTTAAATATTGCTCTTATAAACTTAGAAAGTTGCTAGAGTAACAAGATTTGTTCTAACATACATTCATTTTCTGAAGGATTTGAAGTCTGAAACTCAAATGCATATCATTATGTAGTGACTTCGGTCCTCAGATCATCCCAGTGATTTGCCAGAAAAACACAAATTTTATGAGGAACAGACCAAAAATATGAGCCAAAAATCTGTGGAAATCTGGACATTTGAGAGGTATGACAATCGTCCTAGGTCAGCCCTACAAAATATAACCTACAAAGCAAATTCAGCCTTCAGTTTTAAGATACCACTGATGGAAACTTGTTCACTGAGCCTAGGGGCTTTAGTGGCATTACATCTAATCTGCCACCCGAGTTCTTAAAATTCTAAAAAAATCATCAGATGGTCCACCCCTGAGTCCAAGGTCAGCATATCAATAGCAAAAAATGTAAAACAGTGGTCAAGGTATTTTGTTATACATTTAAACAATGCATTATTGCCATCTCTTTTCTGAATATCATATAAATGCTGGTACATTCTCAATTTAAGAGCTCGTTTACACTTTTCTATCTAAAATCCATCACAGAGATGGCACTGGGCAATGTAAACAACTCCCTTGCTATAACAATAATACTTCTGAGTGAGTTTTATAGTTCTGAAATTTGCTAACCAAAAACTTGACCCTTCCAAAATGTGCCTACATTGATCACAATGTCCACATTTTGCCATGCCCCCCTTACCACAGGAGTGAATAGTTTTTCCAGTGAATAATAAAGTGTGGATATTTTACTTTTTGGCTTCTTTTTGTTTATTAGTTTATCTAGTGTTTTTCGTTAATGGTCCTATTATGCACCTCTGAACGTATGTTATAATTGGCACTCCTCTTCAGACAACTATGGTCATAAGAGACCTGGGTACTTATGGGGATGACTCTCTCTCATCTGATTATCATGCTTCCACCACAGTAAGGAAATCCTTCCATATAGCCAGTTAGTTTCCAAGTGAGTAGCTTCAAGATTCAAATAGGTCATTCTACCACTGTACCTATCTTACCTCAGACCCATCACTGAAAACAACACCCTCTTTGGCATGTACAGAGCTAAGCAGATTGTTCAGATGCAAAGGCCCTGGAAAGGCCCCAAAGATTGTTAACCAAAAAAAATTAAAGGCCTTAAATTCAACTATCCTGCTAAATTAGTACACATCTGATTATATTCAGTAGCTTACCTGCTGCTCTGAAGCGACCCGTGGCTCACTTTTTTGATCCATAAAAGGTCCGATCTTTTGTGATCTTGTGTTTCTTCTTATAACAAGTAGCTCTACAAATATCTGCACTTTCCTAACTCAATGTATTCACAGCCTATGGAATAAATTAACACTACAGGTCAAACAAAGTACTACATTTGTTACCTTTAAGGCCGAACTTAAAAATTTATATTGCTAGGTGTCTTATGGTCCCCAACAATTGCTTGCCTAGCATTGTTCTTATGATCCTATGTCATAGAAGCAAATCAAAATAAGATGAAAACTGAAATGGAAAGGAAAAAAGTAGAACAGGTAAACTGCTTCAGGTATTTGGGAGATAAAGTTGAGATGAAGGGAAGTTGGAATAATGAGATCAAATCTAGACTCAAAGGAGCTGCATCCAACTGGCACAAAGTGTCCAGGGTAGCATCTCACAGAACACAAAACAATCTGAAAAGTAAGGTGTACAAAACAGTGGTGCAACCCTTGTTTCTGTATGGCAAGTAAACCTGGTAGGTACAGGCAGATCTCACTTGAGGTAGTGGAGATGAATTGCCAGAGATGGTAGTAGGACGCATGATGAAGGACAGATAAACAAGGACATCAGAGCAGTAGCCAAAGTTGCCCCAGTTGTGGTCAAGGAGAACAAGTCATGGTGCTTCTGTTAATGTGGAGAAAAAGCAAAAGAAGAAACGTAAAGTAGATTTAGGAGAGACAGGAAGAAGGTAAGAGGAGACAAGGATTTTAAGCCAACAGGTGGATGGATGAATTTCATGACAGAAGATCTTCGACAGATAAATATTACTGGTGAAACAAGTAGGAGTGTGGTTCTAAATTGAGAGATGTGATGACATTTGATACAATATCCCACCTCCATGTAAAATTTTCCAGCTAATGATGATAATGATTGCCAAGCCTTGTGCTGCTATATTTACTGATATTGAAAAGGTAAGCCATTACTGCTGCACCAGATGTCTGTTTTTGTAGACCATTTGGAGAACTTTAACATCTTTCATTGAAGTAATCACATTATTAATTTTGCAGGTGTCAGCATATTTGATCATATATAGTCCATTTCCTGCTTGTATTCATGAGAAGAGCACCCAGAAAAGAAGTGGCCTTAGTACCAGTGGTAACCTCCATTGTGACAGACAGCTAACCCCTCCGCTGACTTGCATCCTGCAGCTTAATCTAGGTTTTATTCATTGACTTATGCATGCATTGACAAATATTGTATTTATCTGTGTCAATTATTTCCTCATGTAAAATAATGTTGAATGTCTTAGACAAGGTCAAGTTAAGCCACCTGTCTGGCGGCCCTTTATCAGGTTTTACTGATGCTTCTTTAAAGAATGACACAATTCCAAAGGCCTCCCCTTAACAAACCTGTATTATTCCATATCTAACAGAAGAAAACACATTGTGCCATTGTATATCAACTCCATTATGACTATCTGCATGATTTTACATAGAATCCTGGTCAGACTGATGGAGCTAAATTAGTTTTGAGTCTGATGTGAATCCTCCTTTGCAAATTGGTACCATTCCAGTCTGTTGCCATATGGTAGAGATGTATCCATATGTTGACATTTTGGATGACTTGCATGAGAGAAGATTGACAGGACTTCACTTAGCTTTTCTTTGAATCTGTATAGAAAATTTTCCTTTTTTAAAAGGTAATGAATAAGTAAGCTGTTACATTAACAAACAAGCTTTTCATAAAGCACAGCACAGAAAGTTTATTATATAAAGTATGTTTATAATATAAATCATGTTCATTAATGTTGCAACGAAATAATTCAATGATACTTTAAAAAATGTTTGATAGTTTACAAGCTGTTAAGAAGCAATCACAGTCTCTTATAGATAGTGGGGGGGTGGTTGCAAATGGACATACTGTTCAGAAACTCAGTAACTACCATAGAAACAGTATCAAATAAAATATATGAACAATGCTTGTAGTCCATGAGATAATGTACAATGGTTTTCAGAGGAATGTTAGCAAGTCTGCATGTCTGTAACCTATGAATACATTTCAGTCTCAGCAAGAAAAACAACATTCACTTTACCTTTTTATTGGGGCAGCTATATTTTAAACGGGCATTTAGTTTTGCGATATTAGTGTAAGGGAAGGGTAACATACAGGTAGACAAAGACTGAGCTCTCGAGCGTCAGTTGACGGAGGTTCAACCTGCCAACGCTCAGAGTTCCTCCAAAGGAAATCGCTGTCTGCAAGTTTGTATGGCAGTGATGCCTTTTTGGTGGAATTTTCTCCTTCCTTGAGTTGGTGTACTGAGGAGTTTGTGTATATGTAAGTTTGTAGGGAGTGTAAAACAAGACCCTGACATCGGGCAGAGCAGGAGAGCTTGCTCTCTACAAAAACACTTAAAAAGTGTTTTTGAGCCTTTTTTTCCAGAGAATGCAGTTCAGAGACTCAAATCCTTGATGCATTCAGTTTCATTCACTCATAGTGTAAGTGTAAGGGAATGTTGGGTTAGACTTGCTTACTCAGCTACAGATATCCTGAAATGTGGGTGTTCTTTGCAAGATCTCACACAGTAGGATATGGGAGTTTGATCTCTTCCTCACTGTTGTGCACTCTTCAAGTTGGAATTTATAATATGCAGAAGGCATGCAGGGTACAGCCCACCACATGGGTAGGGCAGGGGCTAGTCCCCTGCAACAATACTATTTTACTTTTTTTTTTTTTTTTTTTTGATGATTTTGCCATGTTTTGTGTCTTAGTATAAATGGTTTTAAATGTGTGGAACTTAAACAAAGTGAGTTTAGCTGCATCAGTACAGGCTCTTTCACATAATATATATATATATATATATATATATATATATATATATATATATGGGTCTATGTTAAAACATAGAAAGTGCAGTTCATCGAAGCGTCTATATTAGATCAGCGAACGCTTAAACAAGCGAACGCTGATTGATCGACCTTATTTAAGCGAATGGTCAAAATATAGAAGCAACAGAAACCCAATTTTTTTCCTAGGGAAAGAATTTGGTTGTCCGTTTCTGTTGCTTCGGTATTTTCGATGCTGTGGTGGAAAGTTACGGGTCGGATTCAGGTAAGTGTGCGATTGTCTGGATGTGAGTGTTAGGGTGGGTTAGGTGAGTTAGGGTTAGGGTTCAGGTTAGGTATGTGTGCGATTGTGTGGACGTGAGGGTTAGGGTGGGTTTAGGTGAGTTAGGGTTAGGGAGCGGGTGAGGTGAGTGTGCAATAGTGACGGACCTTAGGGTTAGGGTTTGGGTTAAGGTAAGTGGATAGTTAGTGGTGTGTGCATAGTTTAGTGTAGGGTTAGGTGTCAGATTTTAGGTGTATGTGTGTGGATTTCTGTTTGTTTGGTGTGCTTGTGTTGTGTGTATGTGTTTTGGATCAGCGATTTTTTTTCCAAGGAAAAAAATCGCTGATCTCACAGTTCGAGATTGTAAGCTTTCGCTTACATAAGGTTGATCAATCAGCGTTCCCTTTTTTAAGCGTTCGCTGATCTAATATAGACCCTTCATCGAACTGCACTTTCACGAACCCACTTTAGCGAAAGTGCATAACATCGAACAAGTAAACAAAAAAAAAGTAAAAAATACAAACAAAAAAAATTTAAACACTACTATGCAGGGGTGCAAGCCCCCCTGCACCCCCACACCCCCCTACTTTAATATTCTAACTCCGAGATCGCACTACAGTGGGGAAATGGGAATATTCCCTTATCCCCACTGTACCGCGATCTCCACAAAAGATTTTAGTTGTACATCAACAGAATATGTTGATGTACAACTAACAAAACATGCAAATTGCATGTTCTTTCATTTTTTACTTTGTTTTAGCGAAAGTGCATATTCGATGTTATGCACTTTCGCTAAAGTCAAGTTCGTCAAAGTGCAGTTCGATTAACTGTACTTTCGATGTTCTGACAAGGACCCATATATATATATATATATATATATATATATATATATATATATAAAATCAATAAAACATCAGCTCAAGTTCAAACCAGGCACAATACTGACTTACAAGGTCACTCGCTGGTAAGCTGGTAAGCTGTGCTAGTGTGTAAAAGAAACAGCCAAAGCTATAAATCCAAAGCAAAGTTCCACATTAAATAGGATGTTTAAAGTCTATGCAGACCAAAAAACAGTTTACAGATGTAAAATGCTGACAGTCTCTTCAAGCAAACTGGAAACAGACTTGGAAGTTAGAAACTTTCAATAATTCCAAAACCTTTATTCAAGTATAAAAGGGTAAGCGCCAAGCGGCTTTTTCAAACCATCAAAACCATTGCATTGAACTGACACACCTTATATACAAAGCTCTTAATTAGTGGGTGTTCCTTACAGAGTCAAACATTTAAAGGTGTATGCCACATAAAATCAAAACAACGTTAACTAAGAATACAAATGAATATTTGCACATAAGTATATAAAAAAGTTATATATAATAAAAACTATTTATATATATATATAAAAGACTTACACAACATGGCAACATACAACTGAGCAATAATTAAATAAGATAAAATAAATATAAAATAAAATAAAAAACTAAAGTGAAAATGCATGAATTCATTTAAAATTAATTCTTCTACTTTTGAGTGCTGGTTTAAGGGGGATCCTGTCATTGAGTCCAGGATAGATATGCGCTTGTAATCTAATAATCCACCCATTTTCCATTTGTTCAGTATAATTTTTAATGTCCCCACCTCTAATGTTGGGTACATTAATATGTATAACAAAAAACTTAAATGCGTGTGTAGTATCATTCTCTAAAACATGTTTCGATAAAGCATTAATTGTAGATCTAATGCGTATCTGATAAATGTGTTCCCTTATTCTATCCTTCAATTTTCTCTCGGTCTTGCCGACATAGAAGTCAATGCAGGAAGTGCACTTCGCAATATAGACCACATGTTCAGTCTCACAATTAGCATTAACTTTAAAAGTAAAAACTCTTGTAGTAATTGGAAGTATAAACATGCTGGTAGTACTAATACTAGAACAGAAATTACATTTATTACACGGTTGCGTACCTGTATAAGTCATAGGAGTAGAATGACATTCTTGGCTTGGAAAACACAAAAGTCTGTGCAGATTCTTTTTGTTTCTAAAAAGGAATTGTGGGTGATTCCCGACAATTTCCTTAATAACTGGGTCCACAGTTAAAATATCCCAGTGTTTGTAAAGAATCTGCTTAGTTTGGTGGACATTTTGCGTAAAGTACGATACTTTCTGCTTTTTATCATGGCTTACAGATGCTCTCATACTGTCCTCACTGTAGAATGTACTGCCTTCTTCAGAAAAAATGGGACAAGCCCTACCTGTTCTAAGCCTTTCAGTGTGTTGGAAGGCTTCATGAATTTCTTTCATTCTGTATCTCCTATTTATTAGTCTATTACGCAATTCACCTAATTCCGTCATATAATTGGTCTGTATAGGATTCAACCTCGAAGCACGTATAGCTTGTCCTTTTACTATATTGGTAAAAATATGACTAGGGTGCATACTGTCCCTGTGCAAAAGGGTATTCTTATAGCATGCTTTCCTATGCACTCCTGTATTAAGTTTACCATTTCTTAAATGTTGGATAGAAACATCCAAGAATGTTATACTTTCAGGAGAGACTGTCATAGTAAATTTTAAAAAAGATGATAGTAAATTAACTTGCTGAAAAAATATATCTAATTCTACTGCATCACCAGCCTAGAGAAAAAACAAGTCATCAACAAAACGTCTGTAAAAGAAGACATATTTTTTATACAGATCCATTTGGAATAGTTTATGTTCTTCCCAATGAGCCATCACTAGGTTGGCGTAGCTATTGGCACATGATGTGCCCATAGCCACGCCATCCCTTTGTAAATATAGGCTCTCATTGAACATAAACAAGTTGTTTTCCAATACTACCTCTAATAGAAGACAAATAAAGTCTATCCTGCTTGGTAGCATATCTGTATGGTCCGTCAAATAATGTTGTATGCTCTTGATACCCGCTAGGTTGGGTATGTTAGTAAAAAGGGACTTGACATCCATAGTCACCATTAAAAAAGGGGTGATTATCTGGTAGTATCCTTGTTCCCTCATATAGGTCCAAGAGAAATTGCTTGGAATCTCTCAAAATAAATGGATTTATATCTACAGCTGGTCGCAATGTTTTTTCTATTAAAATAGATAAGGGTTCTGTGACCCATCCTCGTCCCGAAACTATCGGTCTCATTGGCAGGTTTAGTGGGTCCTTATGTACTTTTGGTAAGCCCTGTATAACAGGAATAGTTGGATTCTCCACAAATAGAAAATTATAAAGTTCATCTGTTACTAGACCTATTTTAAGTAAGTCTTCTAGGCTATTATATACTTGTGCTATATGTATTCCAACATCTGGGAGAGTAATAGAAACATAAAAGTTATTGTCACCTAGCATTTCTTCCATGATAATATTGTAACTGGTCTTGTCAAGGACTACAATTGGGCCGCCCTTATCGGCTGGTCTAATTGATATGTTTCTATCATTTTTCAAATTGTTCAATGCCTTTCTTTGTCTAAACGTCAAATTATCCCTGTTCCTTTTCTCAGTGGCTCCATCGGCCATTGTGTATAAATCTTCCTCCACAATTTTGCTATAAGCATCCAACAGTGGATGCAATATAGGTACATAGGTACTAGGTTTTCGATATACTGGTTTCTGAGTCTCAGTAGAGGCATTATTGAAAAGCAGTTTTAGTTGTATATTCCTCACAAATAATTTAATATCTAAAATGGTGTCTACTATGTCACTTTTCTTAGAAGGTATGAAAGACAAACCCTTATTTAAGACTTCAGTCTCAAACTTATCTAAAGGTCTATGTGAGAGGTTCCAAACTATGTCATTCTTTCCCACATCTTCTTCAGTGTGGGTTCCTTCATTTCCCCCCCTACAGCCTTCCTTTTCTGCCTCCCCCTGCTCATGGAGCGACTTCTGCCCCTGTTGTAAGTGCCTGGAATGGGGAAAGGGCTGCATGTATCATTTGAATTAATCCCATTGGTCATTAAATGTGTTTTTCTGTGAACCACTAAATCATTTGTTGTCAAGATGTCAGTGTTAACATGATTTAGACTGTTATTGCTGATAATAGCAGAATCAATTGATTGCTGTTCTTGACTAGTAGAAACATTGCTATGATTTATAACAGGTTGTATATCATTGTTACTATTACTAACATTAATTCCAGAAGCAATATCATTGTTGTGTATTAATTGCACATCACCAACAGTATGACTATGTTCTGACCTATTAGTCCCCTCAGTAAGAATGCCATCACTGGGGACACTAACTTCAGGAATGGTGGCATTAAAAGAAGCAGTTGACACATCACTATTGGCTTTCTCAGAAACTTTGTTATTAATAAAAATGTTCTGATTAACTTGTGTAGCATTCTGTCTGTTGGAACTACCATTGGTGTTCCTGAGCCAAGTAAAGACTTGGCCGTGTAAAAAATCGTAGGTGTCCCTAGACAGTTTGTGCTTCTTTTGCTCCAATAGTCTTTTCTCAAATAAACAGACACTGTCCACCAATCGATCAAACATCGGCTCTATCACACAGTTTTTAAATTGAGAATATAGGTCATTCTGTTTTCTTTTGATCAAGTCCTGTAGGGCAAGCTCTTCAGGTAGAAAAAAGTCATTAAGCAAAGTCATATATTTAATGCTCACCTTGATGTTAAGTTGTTGCCACCGGTACAATAAATCTGGGTATGTATTCCCCATTGTTGGCATCTTTAGGATCCTCAGTCCTCGAGGTATGATCTTCTTTTTAATGCAGGCTTCAAAATGAAAGTGCTGCATTTGCAGACGTTTTAACTTCAGTAAATCAGACTCCAAAGATGAGAAAGCTGCATTAAGATTTTCAAAATCACTACTGCTTAGCGTCTCATTGCTACTGGCAGCTGCAAGTTCGAAATGAAGCAACGGATTGACGTCAGTTGCAACACAACTTTGTAGTCGTGAATATACCAAATTGCTTTTCTCTTTTTTCTTAGGATTATAGGGTAATTCTAGACTGTCACTTGTCTCGGCCATGGTTATGCAGTGGTAACAAAAAAGACGATAAATATAAAAAGTAAACAGCAATACCACTGGCACACAAATGAGCTTGAGCAAAAGAACGAAAAAAGTCAGCATAAAATCAATAAAACATCAGCTCAAGTTCAACCCAGGCACAATACTGACTTACAAGTTTACTCGCTGGATCGCTGGTAAGCTGTGCTAGTGTGTAAAAGAAACAGTCAAAGCTATAAATCCAAAGCGAAGTTCCACATTAAATAGGATGTTTAAAGTCTATGCAAACCAAAAAACAGTTTATAGATGTAAAATGCTGACAGTCTCTTCAAGCAAACTGGAAACAGACTTGGAAGTTAGAAACTTTCAATAATTCCAAAACCTTTATTCAAGTATAAAAGGGGTAAGCGCTTTCACCAAGCGGCTTTTTCAAACCATCAAAACCATTGCATTGAACTGACACACCTTATATACAAAGCTCTTAATTAGTGGGTGTTCCTTACAGAGTCAAACATTTAAAGGTGTATGCCACATAAAATCAAAACAACATTAACTAAGAATACAAATGAATATTTGCATGTAAGTATATAAAAAAGTTATATATAATAAAAACTATTTTTATATATATATATATAAAAGACTTACACAACATGGCAACATACAACTGAGCAATAATTAAATAAGATAAAATAAATATAAAATAAAATAAAAAAACTAAAGTGAAAATGCATGAATTCATTTAAAATTAATTCTTCTACTTTTGAGTGCTGGTTTAAGGGGGATCCTGTCATTGAGTCCAGGATAGACATGCGCTTGTAATCTAATAATCCACCCAGTTTCCATTTGTTCAGTATAATTTTTAATGTCCCCACCTCTAATGTTGGGTACATTAATATGTATAACAAAAAACTTAAATGCATGTGTAGTATCATTCTCTAAAACATGTTTCGATAAAGCATTAATTGTAGATCTAATGCGTATCTGATAAATGTGTTCCCTTATTCTATCCTTCAATTTTCTCTCAGTCTTGCCGACATAGAAGGCAATGCAGGAAGTGCACTTCGCAATATAGACCACATGTTCAGTCTCACAATTAGCATTAACTTTAAAAGTAAAAACTCTTGTAGTAATTGGATGTATAAACATGCTGGTAGTACTAATACTAGAACAGAAATTACATTTATTACACGGTTGCGTACCTGTATAAGTCATAGGAGTAGAATGACATTCTTGGCTTGGAAAACACAAAAGTCTGTGCAGATTCTTTTTGTTTCTAAAAAGGAATTGTGGGTGATTCCCGACAATTTCCTTAATAACTGGGTCCACAGTTAAAATATCCCAGTGTTTGTAAAGAATCTGCTTAGTTTGGTGGACATTTTGCGTAAAGTACAATGATACTTTCTGCTTTTTATCATGGCTTACAGATGCTCTCATACTGTCCTCACTGTAGAATGTACTGCCCTCTTCAGAAAAAATGGGACAAGCCCTACCTGTTCTAAGCCTTTCAGTGTGTTGGAAGGCTTCATGAATTTCTTTCATTCTGTATCTCCTATTTATTAGTCTATTACGCAATTCACCTAATTCCGTCATATAATTGGTCTATATAGGATTCAACTTCGAAGCACGTATAGCTTGTCCTTTTACTATATTGGTAAAAATATGACTAGGGTGCATACTGTCCCTGTGCAAAAGGGTATTCTTATAGCATGCTTTCCTATGCACTCCTGTATTAAGTTTACCATTTCTTAAACGTTGGATAGAAACATCCAAGAATGTTATACTTTCAGGAGAGACTGTCTGCAAAAAAAGTAGAGTTCCTTTAATTTTTGATAACTGTGTCGTTTGATA